>NW_026607436.1:0-24240 GCF_029890125.1 Rhinichthys klamathensis goyatoka
GGCTGGTGACACAAAATAAACCGTTGCGCTTTTCTAAGCGTTTAAAATTGATGACTATATTGTATGGCGGAATACCATAACAAGTGCTTTTGAGCACTTCGACTTGGCGCAATAATATCTTCACTCGTGAAAAGTCCCGGCTCCCGCTTCCTCTCCCCCTCCCTCTCATTTCCGTCAATACAACCAACGTGACATGCGCCGGTAGTAGTAGTTTGAGCGGAGTTGACGAAGTAACAGGTTGTTGGAAGCTAGTTTGTATACAATCATGGTTAAAACGTGCATCGTAAAGGGTTGTGAAAATAAGGAGAATGTACATAGTGCTGTCATTTTTCACCGAATTCCAACACACCACATACAGCGGAAAGCTTGGTTAGCTGCTTTCGGGAAAGCTCCGGTCTGTTCTGGATCATATCTTTCCCTCTCACGGTCCATAAGAGCTAATTCCTCCTCTGTGTACTCGGGTTCAAACAGATATGGCTCTGGGTCTTCTACAAAGAAGTCATAATCATCTACAAAGTCCGCCATTGCAAATGATCTGCAGTTTGCTAATAGCACAGCACAGGTAGTAAAAGTCACGTTGGTTGTATTGACGGAAATGTAAGAGGGAGGGGGAGAGGAAGCGGGAGCCGGGACTTTTCACGAGTGAAGATATTATTGCGCCAAGTCGAAGTGCTCAAAAGCACTTGTTATGGTATTCCGCCATACAATATAGTCATCAATTTTAAACGCTTAGAAAAGCGCAACGGTTTATTTTGTGTCACCAGCCCAGGTCAAGTTACACTACTCGAGTAACTGTGTTTACATAGGGAAAACGTGGAAGTGTTTGGTCGCTTCTCTGCTTGGCCCATATTTAATGCATGGGCTAAGCTAAGTGCTAACATAGTTTTGCGGCAATACAGAGCGATATAGTGCACGCACTGAGACGAGAGAGGTATGTATCAACTCGTCTTAGTTAAGGGAATAACATAGTTTAATAAGAAAAACTGGTGGAGTATCCCTTTAACTATGTCAAGTAAATGTGTCATTACCATCACATCATCGAATATATGTAAAAAATAAAACTTAAATGATAAATCAGTGCTTTTGAAACATTTTGTGGTTTCACATGGAATCTATTTTATCTTGAACTTAATGGGGTTGTTGATTTTTACTTGCAAGATGAATTATAGTCATTTAAGTATCTACATTTCTGATTCACCAATCTACCCTGGCTTGGAATATAAGCCTATTTTAAGTGAATGCCATATATCAAAACTTTTTTAATACAGTGATCATTTAGACTGTCAAACATTGTCAGAAATATATAATTGTAGTTCTTTATTATGCACATAATTGAATCATTATGTTCTTTCTCATTGTTTTGTATGATATTCCAAGTTCTTTATGTGCCGCATACACTAACCGGTACTTTTTCAAAATGTTTCCAGCAATGACCTTTGATATGATTTGTTTTCCTTTAATTTTCTTTTGATGGTAGGTTTGTCGCAGCTGTGAGACTAATGTGTTGTGGAACACAAGAGTCTTCCTGAGATTACCATGTCCTCCCCTCAACTGTTTTCTTGCTTTAGTTCTTGGGGACTGCTCAGTGGTATGCTTCTTAGTCAGCCTATATCTAAACTTTTCCTATACATATAAAACCTTTTGCAAGGCATTTTCCAGCTTTTTTTTTAGACTTTTGAAGATCATAGTAGACCTTTCTTCTGTTTCTATTGACTTTTTTGCATCCACTTTGCTTTGGGGTTTGGACAGAATCTGCCATACCTCCTCTTTCATTCCTTGCATTTGGCACATCCCTATTCTGGTTCTCTTGGAGATCAGGAGATTCTGGAGGACTAATCATTGAAAGATAAGTTTCTATTTCTCCCTTTTCTCTGTCCTTAGCTCTCTTCCTTTGTTGATTAACTTTCCATCATTTTTTTTCATATCTGTGTTCTCGCGTGCTCAATAGGGAAACAGATTTCAATTTTCCTGTTTCTCTTCTTCTGCGATATCTCTCTTTCTCACTCTGCAGATACTGTGCATATTTCTCAGGATTATCTTTTAAACGTTGTCTGTATGATTTGGACCTTTGGGCAGCTGCTTTTGGAGCCATGTCACACCTAAACAAAACAATTATAATTAATTAATTTAGTATTTTAAAAACAAATGTTTTACTTAATTTAAAATATTGACTTTTGATTGGAAAATGTATATTAATTCATTTAAGATAACATATTCAACATAAATCCTTTAAAGAACTGTTTAATGTATCTGCCGTCATCATCATCACAACCTGTCATTACCAGCACAAGCTGTAATGTGCTGGTAATGACTGTGCTGGTAATGACATTGTTGTCAAAAAACTAGCCTTGCTAGCAAAGATGATGACTAAGCACGTGTAGCTAGCTTTCTACATGTAATGTACACCATTTTAACTAGTAAAGTTTAAAAATAATCCAAAAATGTTTAAAAATACAGAAATACAACACATATGGTAATGACGCATAATAAGTGTACATGCCCAACACAAAGAATAAAGAGTAGATTTACTTACTTTTCTGGACATCAAGGCATCAGTCTTGCAGCTTGAAATCCATGTGCTCTACTATGATATTAGGTTACCATGGCTACCAAATAAACTTTTGATGAAAAAAACAGTTAAAAAGTGCCTTTATGCAGAGCGTGTTGGTAATGACAGCTAAACCATGGGACAGGTAGATATTAAGCAAAATAAAGTACAAAATGCATATATATGCTTAATCTGTGCATGTCGTTTATTAGTTCAGGTAACATTTAATTCATATGCATATTTTTTTTAAAAATTAATTTGTGATAAATAATGTTTGGACAACATGGACAATGTTGGACAACACCAAAACACAGATATTGTACCACAAAACACCAATAAATTGTGTTAAAATCATTAGTAAGAGCAGCCATAAAAAAGTCTAGGCTTAATTGTTTTTGTTTATACTAATGAGTGGTGCTAAAATGTATTCGATTTAATTAGTTTTTAATAGAATTACGCCCTGTGGACAGAAATAGGCCAGAATTCAGAGAAATACCCTGTTATATTGTAATGTTATGTGCTTTGTCATGAGGTAATTTATTTACTCACCCTCAAGTCATCCTTAGACAAACACAATTAAAAAAATATCCTGGCTCTTTCAAGCTTTATGGGAATAGTAACTGAGATTTTGAAGCACATCCATCCATCAGAAAAGTAATCAATAAGGCTACAGTGGGTTTATTAAGGCCTTCATGGAGCGAAGCGTGTTTTTTTGTAAGAAAAATATACATATTTATAACTTTTTAAACAAGAAAGGGACTTTGGCCTCGCTATCACCTGTCATGGCGCTGCTCTGAATAAGTTCTAAATAAAGCTTTTTAAAGATTTTAAAATTACTAAGTTGTTTTCTTCGTTGTCGACTAAACTCCGTATTCCGAATTTTCGATTTTTTTCTTTCAGCAGTGGTCGAGCTTTTATTGATTTATTTATTCATTCATTCACTTAGGCCCATTTATTTTCCAATATATATTTTCAAATAGCTTATTCTTCAGCGGAAAAGTGAATAGTATCAAAGTCCCTAGATAGTGTGACTGTCTTGCTTGCTTCAGGCGATTGGATGTTCGCCTGAAACGTCACACATTGTGAACAACCAACCAACTTTGGAACAACTCACGAAACCACCTGACGGAGAACGTTTATAGGGAGCTTTGCAAAACATTGAATCCGATCTAAATCGTGTGGATTTGTCATCTCGAAAGCAACTCTAAACACCCTAAAACACAAAGAGTTTGTTCAGCTTTCTTTGTTAGACTGGTGGTCTCTGCTTTGCTGGATTATCCCCGGTCTTATATGTTTTGCGTGTGTTACCATAGGAACCGCTTTGCTGCTTTTGCGTTTGTAACGTGAGTAAACCTTTGACGACCAAAATACCAGTTTTCTTGGTTTATGGCAAAAAAGTAAAGTGTTTTTATTTTGCAGGAATGATGGCCAGCGGATCAAAATATAAGGAGTCCAGAGTCACTAACTACAGAACAGAGACACGACAGTTAATACAATGTGTGTGTGTGTGTGTGTATGTGTGTGTGTGTGTGTGTGTGTGTGTGTGTGTGTGTGTGTCTATGAGTGTACGAGCTAGTGTACTGTGGGTTTTTCTATGCCTGTGGGGACTTTAACCTGAATGCTCATGGGGACTCATGGACCTAAATTGAGGTCCCCATGAGGAAACAAGCTTATAAAATACACAGAATGTTTTTTCTTTTTCTTCATGTAAAAAGGCAGAACGTTTTCTGTGATAGGTAGGGTTAGTGTAAGGGGATAGAATATTCAGTTTGTACAGTATAAAACCATTACGCCTATGGAGAGTCCCCATAAACCATATATTCGTGTGTGTGTGTGTGTGTGTGTGTGTGTGTGTGTGTGTGTGTGTGTGTGTGTGTGCGCGCGAGCGTGTTCCAACAATCATGCATATCTTGTTTTTATCTTTTCTTTGGCTCCATCTGTGGGTTTGTTTTGTTTCATTGTAGTAATGATGCAAAAGTCTGGTCTAACGGACTTTCAACAGAAACAAATCAATAATCAGCTGAAAAGTGAGTTCAGGTGACAGATTTTATAATATCCTACTACAACTGTCCTGGCAATTTTATGCCCATTAACACTGTCTTTTTGTGTTTGTTTGATCAGATGGGGGCGCTCTTTCACTAACGTTTACCCCAGTTGAGCAGAAAAAAGTGCAGTCAGAGCCCAGAGTCTCCAGAGTGACCTCACTGATGGGTCACCAGCTGAGGCGCAGTGCAGAAAGATGTAGTGCTGGAGATAATTACAAACGTGAAAAGTTTCAGCCTAGTGCAACACGTGAGTGCAAAAAAATAAACATTTCCCTATACTATATTCTTTATCACCCAATTCTTCCTCTTCCTCACTGCTGCTATTTTTTCCCCCATTACATTTACATTACATTTATTCATTTAGCAGACGCGTTTATCCAAAGCGACTTACAAATGAGAACAATAGAAGCAGTGAAACTAACAATAGGACAACAATATGCAAGTGGTATGACCCCTCCCAGTTTAATCTAACTTAGTACATGTACTTTTTTTTCTTTTTTTTAAGATAATATTGAATAGAAGATAGAATAGAAGAATAGAAGTGTTGGTATCAATTGGATTAGGTGTTGCCGAAAAAGATGCGTCTTCAGCCGTTTCTTGAAAATGGCCACGGACTCAGCAGCTCTGATTGAGTTTGGCAGATCATAGAGCAGAGCAGAGCCAGTGGTTGTTCTGTAGGCAAATGTCAGTGTCTTGAATTTGATGCGAGCGGCAACTGGCAACCAGTGCAGTTTTGTGAGGAGAGGAGTGACGTGTGCTCTCTTCGGCTCGTTAAAGACCACTCTAGCTGCAGCATTTTGGATCGGTTGCAGAGGTTTGATAGTGCAAGCTGGAAGACCTGCCAGAAGAGCATTATGTAACCCTACGGTGGTAGTTCTGCTTATAGGCAGGCTAAGGACCTATTGTAGGAGTTATCTAAATCTAGATTCGATGAGGAGGTTGGTTATGTACTAATCATAATGGTCAAAAGACTCATAGATTCCACTCCAAAGGAAGCACAGGACAATAGATTAAAGGTTGAATGTAGTTCTTATTCAAATTATTTTTCTTATTCAAAATTCAATATTTAGTTCAGTTCACACAGCATTAGTACCATTGATGTTAACAAATCAGCCACAACTTTTGAGATCTCATGAAACAAAAACAAAAGGGAAAATCTTTCAAAGAAAAATGAGTTACCCTTGAGTGCACTCAAATATTTTAACTGTCCAACCACCCCTTCAATACTTAGCGTCCATATCAAACCACCCAATGTAACCGTTGCAGCGCTGTTAGTTGAGGCAGTGGACCAGGGAACCAGGCACCAGGGTGAACAGACAGGAATCCAGCTTCGGTGGAAAGAACACTAGGGATCCGGGACCAGAAGAAGCCTAAAAAAAAAGTCTACACTAAAAAATGTGCAGAAAATTAACTAATGTTCAACTAAATGTCCTTTTTCCATCTTTTCATCATTTAAAAGTCCATATGTTCAATAATACAACTTAAAATAAAAATCAATAAAATGGAATTGGACAAACAAAAGTACAATATAGCATAGTAACTCAAAATTGACATACTTGACTCAAAACAAAATTATTTCCTTTCAAAATGCATTTTTCATTGTACCAAAATTAGAAACAAAAATGTACCTGTGGGGTAACATCCACTGCTGTAGATAGCCAGACTGTTTTTTTTTTAAATCCACTGTAACATTGAAATGTAAACCTTTTTAGTAATTTCACCATTTTAGTTTCAAGCTAATCACCACAAAATGATAGTTTTCACTCACCGAGATAACTTTGTTTTACAACAGGTGTCGTCTAATTTTCAGTGTAGTTCAACCTCGAGGATATATTTCGTTTTCTAAATCAATTTCAACCTTAATATTTACTTCTGCTCTAGCTCCCGTTTTTCCAGGCTTTTTTCATAGGTATAAACACTAGATGTCGCCTTGGGGTTCTAAACATGCGTCAAAACCACCGCCATCTTGGAACAGGGGTCTTGTCATAGGAAGTAGCTAGGTAACGCTGAATTCATGGATGATGCCGGACTTTTGTGCTGCGTATGGATGTTTACACGAACGAAATCTAAAAACCAGACAGCAAGGGATTACATTTCACATTACATTTCAAAGATTGTGAAATTTTGTAATTTTTTAAAAATTTCTCTGGACTCTATAATAAATACATGTCTGACCGTTGGAACGAACCCAAAACAACTAGAAAATCGCATTCATGATGATTTATGGTGATTTTATTTCCGTTAGACCTTTTCCTACATTGACGCTGATGAGGGGTTACCGTTTCAAGATGGCGGCTCTATTGACGCATTCGTTCCAATGAACTGCCGTAGCCAAGGCGAGATCTAGTGTTTATATCTATGGGCTTTTTTAAGGCAAGGCGAATGCCAGAAAACAGCAGAAGAAGAACGTTTCATTGTGCACTGCCACCTAGTGGCGAACTAGATATTGCACTTTACTCTAATTTTAAGTGTTTGCATTAAAGGTCATTTCAGGACTTTATTGGGGCAAAATTGACAGGGTTACAATTACAATAGTCCATAGGATAGGATAGAACAAGTGCTTGGACAAGGAGTTGTGTAGCATGCTCTGATAGGAAGGGACTGATCCTCCTAATGTTGTACAAGGCAAATCGGACCGGGCAGTTCTAGCAATGTGGTCTGTAAAGTTCAATTGATCATCAATCTCAACTCCAAGGTTCCTGGCTGACCTTAATGGAGTTATGGATGACGAACTTAGCTGAATGGAGAAGTTGTGGTGTAGTGTAGTGTTGGGTTGGCCGGGACCACAAGCAGCTCTGTTTTCGCAAGGTTTAGTTTAAAGTGGTGGTCCTTCATCCAGCCAGAAATGTCTGTCAGGCAGGCTGAGATGCGAGCAGCTACCGTCGGATCATCAGGCTGGAATGAGAGGTAGAGTTGTGTGTCATCAGCGTAGCAGTGATAGGAAAAGGCATGTTTCTGAATCACAGATCCTAGTGATGTCATGTAGATGGAGAAGAGAAGTGGTCCAAGCTAAGAGTATAGAAGTACCAAGAGGCGAAACTCCGTTGCAGTTTTGACAACAATCGCTAGATGGCGCTGCTGTCGCCATTTTGGACCGAACCAACGGCTTTACCGTTAGCACAACTATACAGCATTAACATTATGTCTGGAAATAAAAAAAAATAAAAAAAATTAGTGGCATGGAGGTGTACAACAATGAGTGCAGGGAAATTGTGTGTGACAAGGAAAAGTGCAAAAACACTCTTGTATGGTGAAACTATTCAATAGAGTCAGAATCCATCATATATTACGGACCCAAAATCGACAACTCTCACAGCCCAAACAGAAGCGCAACAGAACTTTTTTAAAGCGAAGTCATCTATAAATCTGTACATTAACTCTTTCTGTATCAAATGTAACGTGTTGTACAAAGTTTTTATCAGTCAAGATGAATTAAATTATAATAAAACTAAAGACTAAAACATATAGAACAGCTAATATACTTACCATTGTCATTCTATTTGTAGTAAATGTGTTCACTTTACTTGCACAATGTTTGATTTGTTGTGTGTAATGGAGTGTTGTCCCTTTCACCTACTCACCGTTCATTGTGTTTTGGCTTATTCAAGGAATTTGTCAATCATTTCATGAGGAACATGGGCTGTTGTTACTGGTGTTGTAAAATTGTGCTGTGTATGAAAACGGGAGTTATCCCCAAAAGTTATTGGGGTAAATAAATAGCCTATTTGACAGCTTCATGCTCTATGACGAAATCGTTTAATTATAAACCGATCCATAAGCATTATTTTGTTGTACATTATTCGACACGCTGTTTTAGTTTAGGCTATAGATTAGGCTATAGGGCGGCAGTGGCTCAGTGGTTCATGTAGGTTGTCTACAAACCAGAAGGTTGGTGGTTCAATCCCCGGTTCCACCTGACCAAGTGTCGAGGTGTCCCTGAGCAAGACACCTAACCCCAGCTGCTCCCGACGAGCCTTGCATGGCTGACACTGCCATCGGTGTATGAATGGGTGAATGTGAGGCAAAATGTAAAGCGCTTTGGTGGCCATTGGGTCTGTGAAAGCGCTATATAAATGCAGTCCATTTACCATTTATAGAGATATTAAAAACTAGAAACTACTATTTAGTTCCCTTAACCACTTTTGAATTGGAACCGGTATCGTTCAATTCTATGACAGCTGAGTTGCATTCAGTCCAAGATGGCGGAGCTGCAGCTCTGCGCATAGGTGCTTTTGTTGCAATGGAACATTCTATTAAGTTTCGCCTCTTGATACTTCTATACTCTTTGCTCCAAGCACTGAGCCCTGAGGAACCCCAGTAGCTAGATGTTGGGTCTTAGACACCTCACCCCTCCACGACACCCTAAAGGACCTACCTGAGAGGTAAGACTTGAACCAATTGGAGTGCGGTTCCCGAGATGCCCTGCTTCGTCTTTAGGATTGACAGAAGGATTAGATTCATTAAATTCCATTAGATTCTCAAATGCATTTCATTGCATGTATGCAGCACTGTGCTCTACACTACTCATGTAAACACACATTTGCATTGAACTGAACTTCACTGTCACGTATTATTTCAATGTAAGTTAATACAGAAATCATAACTCATCTTTAAACAACTTGATATAGTGTACTACTTTACCAGTGTGCTTCTGGTAAAGTGGGGTAGAAGGGGAAAAAATCTATTCATTCATTCACCTTCATCAGGCTTCCATAAAGCCACAGCATTTCTGTGAGACAAACTTAGGAGCCCAAAATAATTAACCCTTTAAGCCCTGAAGGCATTTTTATTTTTTTCTGAATGACATAAACTTTTAAAATAAAACATAAAGAACTCCAAAACGATAGCAAGGAGAGTCAAAAGGTAAGTATTGTTTGATAGAAAACGTAAAAAAAAAAAAAAAAAAAAAAAAAATCATTACATTTGGAAATTCATGCTTAGAAACTGCTGATAAAATATTTTAAAAATGGGCTCAAGGACCAAGGTAGCCTTTTTGTTTAGCCCTTGACACCCTGAAGGCATTTTTTAAATTGTTGTTCCTCCATTGTATCTCGTGATCAACACAATGTATTATGTTGATTTTGGACTCATTTCAATCGGGAACATCCATACTATTATCTGTGCATGTTCCATAAAATTACA
Organism: Rhinichthys klamathensis goyatoka; assembly: GCF_029890125.1. NCBI lineage: Eukaryota > Metazoa > Chordata > Actinopteri > Cypriniformes > Leuciscidae > Rhinichthys > Rhinichthys klamathensis. The sequence continues at coordinate 9,736 of NW_026607436.1, forward strand.
AGCGTAAATGCCACGTGAAAGCTACGTTTTATTTTACTTAGCTACATGTGTGCCTGTGGGGTTTTATGTTATAACTTTCTATAACTATCTTTAGATCTAAGTGACTAGATCTATGATGAGTTCTTTTAAATCTTGATAATCTGCTGTAAATAATTATGTGCCATTTTCCACGGTCGGAGCATGTTTCATGAAGTTAAGAGCGAAAACGTGACATAAATGCCGCATTCACATACAAAAACTTCTTTAAGTTTAGTAAAACCCCACAAAAATTATGATTGTACTTGAGTCTACTCCGTGAGAGCTTTCAAATGACATATGACAGATTACAATCTGAGCTGTATGATGTTTTTGACAATATTACAGTACATAGTACAAAAAACAGTATCCATGGTCATCATCAGTGTGAGCTATCAAGTGTAGTTTAATATCTGTATACAGTACATATTTCAGCCTACATAAATTCATCTAACCTGTGTTTGTTGCAGAAGTCTTTAAAAGTGTAACAACAAAGATCTTTCCATCCTTCTCTGCTGATTCTTCTCTCTTTCTAGGGGATCTGGAGAAAGAGAAGAGAAGGCTACAAAATGTTCTTTCTACTGGTAAAAAGGATGCTGGGCCAACTCACTCCCAAAGAGACTCCACAGAAAGAAGAGAGCAACAGATAGACAGATTCCAAGAGGGTGAGACAGGCAGTTGCTGTTCATTTCTCATCTGAGTGATCTGATTTCAATGATACTGATTGTATATTGAATTATTTTTTTATTTTTTTTGTAAAAGAAGTTCTATTTATTTACTTTTTTATTTCAGTTTATTAATCATAATTTAGAGGGCGGCAGGGAGAGTCATGTTTACAGAGACACTTTAATGAACTTGATAAGGAGCTCAGTAGTATACGCATCAACATGAAAACTATAATTTAATGTAATTTCTTACCAACAGTTCTGGATGAGATTGAGGACAGGAGGCAGTTTTTAGAGGAGATGATGACATTGGGAAAAGGTGACCAATACCAGCACCTCATCAACACAGAGATCTCTCAGGTGAGGATACAAACTCATAAGCTCATAACACATAACAGCCAATACTCTCATGCAATGTCACCAGCCATCATCAGTTTTTAAATGCGACTTGACCCACAGTTTCAGTCTAAAAACCTGAGAAATTAGGAAGTTATTTATGAATGTTTTATAGCACCACAGTGAAATGTCCTGTTTTTTTAATCACATTTTTTATGTATCTTTATATTTTTGTGTTTGTTATTAGCTATTTCTTAGTCTTAAACTAAAGCTATTTTGTTCTAAACTCTGGTATTAATTGTATATTTTTCTTCCAGAAAATCTGTGAACTTGAAGAGATTGACAGGAAGCGCAGTGAAGAACTAAGGACCCTCAATTTAAATGGAAAAGAGGAACTACAAAGCAAAGAGAGGGATGGAGAAAGATAAGGTGATAATATAAGGTAGTGTTAGACAAGTATGAGCATTAAAACTTGTTTAAAAAAAATAGCAAAACTGCAAAAGGTTTTTGTTTCATGAAGTCATTTTATTTTTAATGTCCTCCATCCTAAAAGCACTGTCTGTTTTAGGGACAACGAAAAGCCCTTGGGGTTGATCAGGCACACACACTGACATACAAATGTAATACTAAAATCTGATAAATACAAATTAACACTCAAATACTTGCAGAAGACACAAGCTGAAATGTCAACAAAATATTCAAAGACACTTAATAGCCAATGAGAGGACATACATAAATTAAACAGATTAAAGGCACTCCTTCAGAAATACACTCCTGCTTGGGTTTAAGGCCCAACACACAACATGCGACATTCTACAGTGAACATTTTAAAATTATTTAACTAAAGCTTAATATTGCATATTGCTTTAAAGAGTGAGGAACATCTATTATTGTTTAACATTAACATGCCTACAGTTACCGTTTGTGAGAGTTACAGTCTTTTTTGTTTTCATTAAAATAGTTTAGACTTATTTTAATGTTATCTCTCATTTTAACGTTTATCTGTCACCGATGATTCTAGGGTGCAGATTTGTCTGGTAACTCTGTAACAAGCTTAATGACATTTCAGAGGGTTATTAGATACATTTACAAGTTTGATGATTTTGTAACAATTTTCCACTGAAATTGGAAAAAAAAAACTGCTTCTGAATTTCTTCTATGAACTAATTTTCTGTCAGTAAATACTATAACAATTTAGTGTTGTAACAATATCTTTTAACAATCTTCTCAACATTATTTTTTTCAATATTAATCTGTTAAATATTATTCATATTAAATACACTGGTTGACCAAAACATCTAGAATTGGATCATTATTGCAGTGATCAATATATTTCTGGCATGTTATATGTTTGGTAACAATTATTTTATCTCTAACTAATACAGTGTAGCTTTTCATTTCTTAAACAACCAAACATTACAGAAGATCCCATCGCCCCATGGCCATATTCCAGGATGACAATTGCAAGAATTATTAGGCTCAAACTGTGAACGAGTGGTTCAGGGAGCAAGAGGAATAATTTTCACAAATCAATTGGCCACCAGAGTCCTGACCATAACCTCATCGAAAGTCTTTGGGTGGGCTGGAGTAGAGAGTGTTTTGACTGTCAATAGACAATCTCAGCCAAACATTAATGCATCTCTTGATGGAAATAAATGTTGTGATGTTGCAGAAGGTTGTCAAAACAATGCCATGACAAATGTAGGCTGCAATTAAATCTAAAGGCTGTCCCACAAAATACCTTTTTAGCCAATCAGTCTACAAATCAGTATTGATCATACTTTTAAAATTAATGTGTATATAAAAATATTGTCCAGGGAAGGGTTGCACCAGCTGTTCGTAAGTTCTTATTTACATTGGAACATAAATTCCACACTAGAGGCTTAGTTAGTTTAGTTAGTTTGTAACTAATTCTCTACTTTTTGTAATTTTGTTCTGAAAGGAGGAGACAGTAAGTCGTAAGCTGGTCGTAAAGTAATGCATCGTCCCATTATATGAAATTTACCTTCAATGTTCCAATAGTGAATTTCAGTTTATCATATTTAAGTTGATTCTAACTCAATTATTACCTCAATTAACTAATGGTAAAGTAATGTTTCCATTTAAATACAATGTTTAATCACAAAATAACATAAGAATTTTTTACATAAATAATATTATAAATACCATTGTAAATACAAATAACAAATTAATAAGAAGCAATACATAAATACTAATGCAAAAAAACTAAAAACAAACAAATTACATTTATTTTGGCACAGAGCGATACACACAGAGGTGCACTTTTCAGATCAGGTTCATGTTGTAGAGATCCAAGTAATTTTTTCACAATGTTCTCTTTCTTAAAGTCATCAAGTTAATTGATGCAATTCAATCAATCTGCTATTTTCTTCCAATCGTTACTCCTATTCGGAGGCTTTTGTAATTTTTTAGTGTACTAAAGATCAGGGGTGCGGCCAGGGATTTTGGGCCCCATGAAAAAATATGAGGTAAGGCCCCTACTACTGCACCCGTTCAATTAATAAAATCAATCTCTGGGGCCCCTAAAAGTGTGTGGGCTCTTAGAATCGTCCTAACTTTTCCCCGCTTTGCGGCGCCCCTGCTAAAGATTAAAATATGTAGTTACATTTTATGGTGCAATGCTCAAATATTTAATACTGCGCAAATTGTAATTTAATGCCTATTTGCAACTAGGCTTTTTTTTTATTAAACACAGCTGGTGCAACCGGACACAGGCAGATAAAATCTGATATGCATCTATAATCATCCTTCTGAATCCCATACAAATAATCTCGACATAATATCATTTTCCCCAGCACTAATATAAACTGCAAGCTTAATAATTTCTGCTTTCATCTCAGCAAGACTTCTATAATTACTTATGAAAGGGCTGGATGGGGCCTGTAAAGTTTCTACAAATGTCAAACTACAAATAGTTTCTTTCACTCTTCATTGTGGAGAGAAATACAAGTAGCAGTACCTCTATGCAAAATATAAATATATAAAAACTCAGAGAATCAGATTAAATTAGGATTAAAAACTGTTGAGCTTCCTCTGACTGTTAAAATGAGTTTAAAAGAAGGATGTGTGTGAAACTTTCCCAGGGTTATTTTGGACTCAATATCATCTCAATCACATGTCAATCACAATCAGTATCAGCTTTCTGTAACTTCAAATTGTACAGATTATAGTAAGATTATATAGTGGCTGAGCCTTTCTAGAGATAGTCATAAAAAGTTTGATCAAGACTGTGTTCAGTTTTGACTGTTATATACCGCAGTAGTGTAGTATATCAGCTGCTACTACCTTAAATTTAACTGGCTCTGTTTTATAGCAATGCAATCAAAAGCAATAATTAGACATACGTAAATATTTTAGATACTTTTTTCTCTCTCTCTCTCTCTCTCTCTCTCTCTCTCTCTCTCTCTCTCTCTCTCTCTCTCTCTCTCTCTCTCTCTCTCTCTCTCTCTCTCTCTCTCTCTCTCTCTCTCTCTCTCTCTCTCTCTCTCTCTCTCTCTCTCTCTCTCTCTCCCTCAGTCAGTCCATTCTTCAACTGTTCTCTTTTCGGGGACTGTTGTCCTTTACTCCTTCATTCTTGGTGCTCAGTCTCTTCAAAACCTTCATGGGCTTAAATTTCCCTGCTTTCTTCTTCTGCTCACCGTGTCCATGAAAATCTGACAAAAAAAAAGAAAAGAAATAGAAGAATCAATGCAGGATGTGGTGTAAAGTAAGTCAGAGAAAAGTGAAATAACACTGACCTTTTTTCTTCAGCATAGCAGCTACTAGTTTGTCTTCCTCCTCCTCCCTAAATAAGAAATTACAAACTCCTCAAAACAGCATGCAAACTTGATACAAATAACAAAATAACCTTCTATTTCATATCAAATTTACAGAAAAAACAACTAAGAAAAAAAATAGCACAGATACTTAAGCTTGCATGTGCATGTGCATTGACCGATTACCTCTGTCTGTCCATATCTATGCTGTTAACAATCTGGTTCCTCTGCTCAATTATAGTGACAAGTTCTGCCATCAATTGCTTTTCCCTGTCTTTGTCTTCTGCCGCCCATTCTTTCTCTATCAGAGACATAAGCAGATGGGAGAGAGATAAAGGAGGGATAGAATAAAGAATGCAGTTATTAGGAGAAAGGAGGAGGGTTTGCTCACAAGAAATGGTCAATCAGTAAATTCTCACTGTTTTTGTGTTGTTTCATACCTGGCTTGTTAAGTAAACATCTAAGCTCATATTCCACATCGGCCTGCCTTTCCTCCAGGTTCTGCTGCTTAGCTCTGAAATCCAGACAGTGATCAGACACAGATTTATTCTTCTTTCATATTTAACTTTAACCCAACCTCCATCTCCAAGGTGTTGCATATATTATTATTATATTGACAGCTCTATGGACAGGAACTTTGAGAACCTGGTTCTTAAACTGTGGGTTACAATATGGCACCAATGTGGCAGTGTTAAAATGATACATTTTAAAAATTAATTAAACATGTACATAAAATGTGAATGTCAAGGTTAAAGGACAAGTTAGGTATTTTACACTTAAAGCCCTGTTTTAAGATCGTTTCTGATGAAATCGAACGGTTAAGATTAAAATTTGGACACATGCTGCTGGCCCGAGAATTTTCGGTTTCTGTGGTTGCACCCCCCCTCCTCCACAATGGTTGCATAGGTGCACTGGAACAATCCTTCCTAAAACGCTTTGAACACCCCTGACCACTCGGTGAGTTTAACATAGTGATGCACCGATGTGAAAATTGTGGCCGATACCGATAACCGATATTAATATTGCTGTTATGGCCTGCGATTATTGGTAAAAAATGACATTGCGATATTTTATTTTTCTGCGATATATATTGCGATATAAAAACAATTTCACCAGATGACTTGAATAGCTCTATTTGGAAAGAATGAATCATTCTAGAATGACTGGGGTGGTTTTGTCATGGAGTAAATCTGCATAGAAACTAATATTAAAGCTGCCGTCGGCAACATTTTTTTGATCATATTCAGTGAAATCGACACTATAATCTGACAGAACAACATAAATAAAGTGGTTTTAGAAAAAACCCCCCGAGCTTCTAACTCCACCTGGAGCTTGTTATTTGTTTTGCAAAAATCCACAGCTCCCGGTTCATCATGTCCAATCAGCGCAGGGGGGTGTGAGACAGGGCTGTCACTTTTTATTCGATATTCGAATATGCATTCGAACATGACGTGAAATATCCGTAATCGAACTATAAATAAACTAACCGGTTTTTAAAATGCCATGTTTAGCGCGTCTATGATTTAGACCGTTTTTTATTTTTTTTTATTGTTTGCCATCTCATCCAGTAGCTGGCACTCTAAACGTATTGTAGCGTAAGCTCATGACCAAATCAAGCGAATAATAGCCAATAGCCACCCTGTTTTGAAAATGGAAGATATAACGCGCAGAACGGCCAGCCTGAGCGGACAATTTCTACCCCAACTCATCTAAAAAGTAGTGTCTGGAAATGGACAATCGATTGATGAATCCGAACACGGTGTTTACATGAACGATACATAAAGTAATGTGCGCGTTATATGTCACAAGATTCAAATCGGAATTGATTTTTTGACATGCGCACACTGCACGAATATGCCTCTGTTCGCGCATAACTATTCTCCTCTATTGGTTCTTTATTTGTTTTAAACAGCAGACTTAATATATATCCGTCTCTGGTCATGATTTGGAGACGATGAGCATGATTTGCCGTGCTGCTTGTTGATCACGCAGTAAAACCCCGCGCCCAAAACCAGTCGTCTGTGGATGAGAATCTGAAACAAGCACTGGTGGGACGTTGTCCTGCTTAACTTCACAGTGAAATGAGATTTTTTAAATAACGGAACACTCATTTGTATGACACTTTATTCAACAGAAAGAACAGCTCGCTCCGTGCGTAATACGTCATTGCACATGCGCAGTCCTTTTAGTTTCGATTTTCAATCCGATCAAGTGTTTACATGTTCTCTCGATCGGATTACAAAAGGAGTAAACCATCGGATCGATTAAGGTGTTTACATGAAGGTTTTTGAGCCGTCAATCCGATTATAGGGGTCCATGCAAAGACGCGCAAATGTGTGCCAGGCACGTGTGCGCGCTCCGAGCGCGTGTTCTCCACCGCGGAGAACATCGTCAATAAAAGGAGAGCCGCACTTGATCCAGATCAAGTTGATAAATTGGTGTTTCTAGCAAACAATATTAGGAAATGAATTTGGCTAGGCTATATAGGCCTTACTCCTGCTGCTGTTTAAGTTGTCACGTTATTGTTTGTGCCGTGCTGTTCCGCTTCAGTTTTTCCCCATGTAGCGCCTAATTTTGTGATTGGCTATGCATACTGGCACTTCATATAGATTAAGTTGAAAACCTGCTGTTTAAAACATGAAGTCAAAAAAAAAATGACTGTCAGACTGTTAATAAATGTGTGATCTCCGTTACGGTGTTTTTTATTTTTTTTTGGTGGGTGGGCGGGGCTCGTAGATATTCGAATATATTCGAATACATTGCTTGATATTCGATATCCGTTCGAATTTGATTTTTCTCAAAAGTGACAGCCCTAGTGTGAGATCTGACTGTCAATCACAGATCGGGCACACGCCACCCCTCGCGCACGTTACAATCACATGCACACGCCTGAAGTTCGCGGAAGTTCGCGCAGTAACGAAGAGTGATGGCGGAAAATCAAGTAAGCTCATTTAGAGTATAAATGACGTTAGCAATTGCAATCTAACGGTAGATTAGCCAGGACAGCATACCTCCAAATACTCCATGGTGTTGGGATGCTGATGAGACGGGCGCGTTCCAGGGCTCTCAAGTTTTGAAGACAGGTAAGAGTGACACCCAGCCGACGGGGGGATGGATACATTTTTGTCATTGGTTGTTGCGTTAAATCTTACCCAGATACAATAGTGCTATTTTCTGATTGGCTATTGTGTAGCTCGACGAACAACACCAGAGGAAACGCGCTTGATTCATGCCGGTTCCACAGTGAGAGCGGCGCGGCCAGAGTTTTGGGCGGTGCGGCATATTAAATATATTACAAATAGTTTTTCAGCGTGAGAAATACAATGTGTGGCGGGAGAGCGTGACAAAAGACCGAAATGAGTGACTGTCACGCTCAATGCGTGACACTTGAGAGCCCTGGCGTTCACTGAAAATCTGGTGCACACGCACTGACGAGCATGAACTGGGTGGGAGGGTATCCGTTGATAGTGGGGGAGGGGCATGAGAGTTGTAAACATTCAAAATTTTCCTAAATCCACTCAATCTGCCAGACTTGCCGACTGCAGCTTTAATAGAATGTTAACTAATGTAGTTAACTAGACTTTAATAAATGGAACCTTATTGTAAAGTGTTTTTCCGATTTATGTCTCTTGAGTTCAGTGTTGGACCGATCAGTTGTTTTAACCATTCATTAAAGTGAATCGGTTCAAAGGTTAGTTCGCGAATCGGACGTGTCATTAACGGACCACGGCACACGTTGTGTGATTATCCAGGCAGTTTAGGACATCGCACAAGATTTGTCTCAACCAAGCGGCAACATTCTAATCTGAAAAATGAAGCCTACCCGGAAGTGCGAAAAACTGCAATACATCAAAAATCCGCTAGAGGGAGGTCCCAAAAGGGAGCAAATATCCATAGACCCCATGTTAAAAATGTCCGTTTTCACAGCATAAATTCATGTTTTTACAGGTATTTTTATTGTATTTTTCGATAGGTTACGAGTGCCTGACAACTGTGAGGGGGGTGAATTTTTTTCTAACTCGTTAGTTTAGATCGTATTTAGATATAAAATGTATGACAAATAAGGGCGTGGTTAACTTTGATTGACAGCTTGATTGACAGCTGATAACGGGCTGCGCCGAGTGGAATTCCTGAAATTTGACGTCTCGGCCATGACCTGACACAACACATCACATCATACCACCTCTGTATCCTTTCTGAACATTTGTATTGAAATATCGTACATAAAATGGGTTGCTCTGCTATAAACTGCACTAACCGACACTGTAGGAGTACTTCGCTCCATTTTTTCCGGTAAGTGACATTCCACTACTATTTCACGTAGGCAGTGGCACTGCAAGTTAGCATTAAATCGCCTCAGATAAGTTAGCGTCCGAGGTAGGGACAGGTGGGGTTTTGGGGGGCTAATACAATGCTAAATCATAAATCAGATGTACCTAACATACCGATGTCCAGCAATCGATTTAAATAGTACATTGTGTTTAATTTGTCGTTTAATGAGATCTAATATGTCGTTGTTGGTGAGAATTTTCACGTGAACAAATACATAAATCCGACAATTACATGCATGCACTTTAATGGTCCAGTGGCAGAACATTTGCCAAGCGTGTCAGAGGTTCTGGGTTCTAATCCGCACTCGTATAGTTTTTTGTTTTTTTTCTCTCTCATTAAAACCGATTATGTTTATGAGTGGTTGTATATCAAGCAGGGACACGTTTGTGTGCATTTTACTTTGTGATTTCACCGGAACGAATAGAGAGTCTCCGCAACGGATTAAAGTGCGCGTCCAAGTTCAAAACCGGTGGGGACAATATCGACCCTGGCAAAAAGTGGTGGGGACATGTCCCACCCGCAAATTACGTCTATGCCTATGGTTATAACCGGTTATAACTGACGTTTGAAATACTGTAAATGCGTCTGCCAAATGAATAAATGTAACATAAGAATAGACTGATATGTGCCACATTGGAGTGTTCTTCAGCAGCTTTGCAGTGAATGTAGTAGGCAGCCATAGACTGTAAAAAGTAGCCTAGTCTGCCAATCGATCTTGTAACGTTACAAATAGCTGAGGCTGCTTGGCTGAAGAGGCGCGTCCACCGGCCGGCTCAGTCTCACACAAAGCCCGCCCCTTTACCCATATATGGATTGGCCAGAAGGTGGGTGGGGTTAGGATTTCCCAATATTTTCAAAAGATGGCGCCGCCCATAAACGGCCTCAAAACCGTTATTCAGAAAGTCTATGGGTGACGTCACACACGCTTTGTCTTTTTTTTGTTTATTGAAAGTGTGGTTTATGTCATCTGTGGAAAGCTTTTCAGAGAAGATAAGGCAACGTTATTTTAGCACAATTCACAACCAGTGGTAGTTCAGAAAAAAAAAAGGGGTGGGTGTCAGGGGTGTTCAATGCGTTTTAGGAAGGATTGTTCCAGTGCACCTATGCAACCATTGTGGAGGAGGGGGGGTGCAACAACAGAAACCGAAAATTCTCAGGCCAGCAGCATGTCCAAATTTTAATCTTAACCGTTCTATTTCATCAGAAACGATCTTAAAACAGGGCTTTAAGTGTAAAATACCTAACTTGTCCTTTAAAATTATGGTGTGCATAAAAATGGGAAACATTTATAGAATAAAATCAGATTAAATTTCAGTGCTATCCTGCATTCTAATGTCTGTTGTTGGAGATTATTTTGCATCATACATAAGGGTGGCAACACACTGAAAACGTTTAAACGTTAAACGTTTATTAATATAGCGTGTTGTTATTGATGTTGCAGCAGACTAAATGAATGCCAATAGTGCACTTACGTGTAGACCAGCTCAGCCTCTCTCCGTACCAGTAGGTGTTTTTCATGAATTAGAGTAAACCAGTCAACAAGTAGATGTTCCTCCTCATCGTCTAAAATGACAAAACAACAGAAAATAAAATTAAAAATGGAGCCAGAAATGGGACAATTTGCATAGACCAGAGTGTATTTTAATGAAGATTAGCACAAGTTTGGAGTTCTTAGTCTGGGGCTCAGTCTCAGGATGATTAGCTTCTATAAGCCACATGAACTGTCTGCTTCTCTGTTTAGATGATCTACAGGTAAGAAACCTTAGATAGCCTGGCTGAGTGCAGTTACAGTTCACAATATGTAAGATGGTAACGAGTGCACAGACAAAGAATTCAATAAAATGCCATTGATTAATTACTTTAAGTCAACTCTCTCAACTCGCAGATGTATCGCAAATATAGGAAGATTCGCCCTCAACTCGCAGATGTATCGCAAATATAGGAAGATTCGGCGTTATAAGCATGTCTTAGTTATAAGCGAGCCAAACTCTTAGCGTGGAACACTACACAAACTCCACTGAGGACCAAGGGGACACTGGATAGCATTCTGCAGCATGTGGTTCTCTTACCATTTGAACATTCTCGTAAGCTCTTCTCCAGATCCACCCCTCTCCGCTCCAGTTCATCCAACCGTTTCTCCAGGTCACTCATTTCAACATGGATGTCTTCTACTGGGATATACTCGTCTGACTGAACCTACCAAATACGATGACAGGACAAGTATTTATAAATTATATATGCCACAGTTATAGTTCCTTTCTTAAAATAGTCAAAACAAAAGGATGTCTCTTGTGCCTCACTTTGCGTTTAATGAGAGGAAATCCATGTCCAGGAGCAGGAGGTCGTGCAGGACGGGGCCCTTTTGGGGGTCTGGATACAAAAGAGCTGACAGAAGTGGTCGTCTTCCGATTAAATGGATTCTCTTTACAAGTGCGCTGAAGATGACAGTGATGAGAGACAATGAAACAAAGATATCGAACAAAGAAATTAAGTAAGGAAAGCTCCTGGATTCAAGAGAATTTCAAAGATGTGAAAACTTGTAATGAAATCTGACACACACCCTTGTTTTCTCCAATGCCCCATTACTTATCAATGAAATATTTTTTACATTAAAAAGCGGTTACATTTTTCAGCTAATTTTAAAGCAGTTAAAAAGTGTCATTACTGGCCAACACTTTAGCGAGTCACAACAAAAAAGGTAAATTACACTTCCTCTCTGTATAAACATAAACTGCATAAAAACATCCCATTTTAGCAAAATGTGTACTTTAGTCCAAATTGTGCTCCTGACAGTTCTACTGTGCTCCGTCTATTTGACCCCCATGATGCTCATTCATTGAAGTCTGTGAAGTTTAACAAAACGCTTGTTGTCAATATGCAAAAATGGAAATACTCGCGGGACTTTCTAACATTTACAGACAAAATGTAAGTTATGCCAGAGGAAAACACGTGTCAAAATAGACAGTTAATTTAAACAACTGTATTCCGTGATCAAGTACGCTATGCTATGTTTTGTTTCAAAAACATAAAAATGTCTCGAATGATTCAAAACTTTTGAACAGCAGTGTACGTCTTGACAGTAAATCTAACCTTGCCTGGAGTGCTGGGTGTCTGTGGAGAGGGTGAAAGTTTTAACCCTGCAGAGGGGCGGGATGGAGGTGGTCTCATACTGCGACTGGTTTGTGGGGTGGCGGGTGCTGAGCTGGTATTGGTAGGTGGTGGTGGTGGTGGAGGAGAAAGGTTTGGAGAACAGTGAGGCTGAAGCTCAGTTGTTGGGGTCAGGGCAGAAGTAGGAGTGTTGATTGATGGTTCAGATACACTCTTGGTGAACACATGATCCTGTTGGTTAGCAGCAGGTTGCTGGGGGACAGCACTGTAGTCTGAGGAAGAGGAGGAAAGGCTCTCTGTGCTCGGAGCTAGAGAAGAAGCAGGAGAGGAAGTCTGAGATGAAGGAAAAGCTAAAGAACAGCAGGAAAGAGACAACCCAGAAAAATAAATATATGACAGAAAATACAGATGTGAGTAGTTAGACAACTACAATATCCTGTAACACAGTGGTTCTCAAATAGGGGCCAGAGCTCACAAAGGTCCTCAGTAAACTGGACAGACTTACAAGTATTTTAAATTAATAATTAGTAGTATATTACAATATTCTAACTCTAAATGTAAATGCTATATTTCTGTGGGCTGCAATATAACACTAGTGTGACTTGCATGAATACTGCATTAAAATTTTTCCTATTTTTATCACAAGTTGTTGTTTCAGTTGTTTCAAACTTGTATGAATTTCTTTCTTCTGCTGAAAATAAAAGAAGATATATTTGAAGAATATGGCTAACCAAATAGTAGATGGGACCCATTGACTTCCATAGTATTTTTCCCCCATACTATGGAAGTCAATGGGTCCCATCTAGCCATATTCTTCAAATATATCTTCTTTTATTTTCAGCAGAAAAAAGAAATTCATACAAGTTTGAAACAACTTGAGGGTGAGTTGATGAGTAAATGATGGCAGAATTTTAATTTTTGGGTGACTTATGCCTTTAATATATATATATATATATATATATATATATATATATATATATATATATATATATATATATATATATATATATATATATAATTTTTTTTAAACAAGCAGCTTTGTCATACTTAAAGCAGAAATAGCATAAGCCTATTTTTGGGACTATGAGGAACCACTGTCGTAACATCACCTGACTATAACAAGCATGGCAAAGTGTTTAGTTTAGTAGACATTGATACAATTAAAATGCAGTCTTCCCCGTAAAGCAAAATGTATGGTGTCAGAAACTGTAAACAACTAACCTGATGTAGAAGATTTTGGAGCTCTGGGTGCTGGTCGCTTCTTTCTTCTGACACTTACGGGACTTTCTGAAGGGGCAGGACTTTGTCTTTTTGTGTCCCCACCTGCGGCTTCAGCAGCCTGAGTGATCCCATACCAGGGATGACTAGCCACTACAGGACCAGGGGGATCTTCAGGATCCGTTTCTGGCTCCTCTTCCTTCTCATTATCAAAGGGATTTGGAGGAGTGGATGGTCTGGATCCCTCCTCCTTTCGAGACGGAGATGAACCAGTGCAGGGAGGTAGGGCTATACCTCTGGGTGGGCGAGGTGCTGGTTTCTTCTTTGTTTCTGATTGCACCAGTGCCAGCCAGGGTGGGTTTTTTGGTTTAGGAGTGTCACTTGCCTTGCTTGAGCTGGGAAAGGAATGCATTACAACCACTGAATGAAAATCACTCAGGATATCAGAAAGTTCTTTTAATGTTTCTGACAGAAGACTCTAATGCTCAGCAATGCTGCATTTATTTGATCAAACAAACAGTAAAAACAGTAATATTGTGAAATATTAAAATTTAAAATAAGTATTTATTTGAGTAGTTTTAATATATTTTAAAATATAATTCATTCCTGTGATGGCAAAGCTGAATTTTTTAACATCATTACTCCAGTCTTCAGTGTTACATGATCCTTCAGAAATTATTCTAATACACTGATTTAGTGCTCAAGGAACATTTCTTATTAATATCAATGTTGAAAACATTGCTACTTAACATTTTTGTGGAAACTGTGATGCACTGCCATTCAAAATTGTAAAGATAAGTACGATTTAAAATAAAAAGAAAGAAATTAATACTTTTATTCAGCAAGGATGCATTACATTGATCAAATGTGACAGTAAAGACATTTACATGATTTCTATTTAAAATATGTGATTGAGCCCCAAGCGGTCACAAGGAGAATCACACCAGGCATCCATTTAAAGGTTGTTCCAAAAGAAGAAAGTGCAAAAGGTCCATGCAACAGTGGATAAGAGCAAAAATAAAAACAAAGGTTACAAAAACAGTCTAAAAGCTAGC
>NW_026607437.1:0-23566 GCF_029890125.1 Rhinichthys klamathensis goyatoka
GTATGGCTGCGTCAGATCCGACTGTAAGGGCGTAAGGCTGCGTCAGATCCGACTGTAAGGGCGTATGGCTGCGTCAGATCCGACTGTAAGGGCGTATGGCTGCGTCAAATTCGACTGTAAGGGCGTATGGCTGCGTCAGATCCGACTGTAAGGGCGTAAGGCTGCGTCAGATCCGACTGTAAGGGCGTATGCTGCGTCAGATCCGACTGTAAGGGCGTATGGCTGCGTCCGATCCGACTGTAAGGGCGTATGGCTGCGTCAGATCCGACTGTAAGGGCGTAAGGCTGCGTTAGATCCGACTGTAAGCGCGTATGCTGCGTCAGATCCGACTGTAAGGGCGTATGCTGCGTCAGATCCGACTGTAAGGGCGTATGCTGCGTCAGATCCGACTGTAAGGCCGTATGGCTGCGTAAGATCCGACTGTAAGGGCGTATGGCTGCGTCAGATCCGACTGTAAGGGCGTAAGGCTGTGTTAGATCCGACTGTAAGGGCGTATGCTGCGTCAGATCCGACTGTAAGGGAGTATGGCTGCGTCAGATCCGACTGTAAGGGCGTAAGGCTGCGTCAGATCCGACTGTAAGGGCGTATGGCTGCGTCAGATCCGACTGTAAGGGCGTAGGGCTGCGTCAGATCCGACTGTAAGGGCGTATGGCTGCGTCAGATTCGACTGTAAGGGCGTATGGCTGCGTCAGATCCGACTGTAAGGGCGTAAGGCTGCGTTAGATCCGACTGTAAGGGCGTATGCTGCGTCAGATCCGACTGTAAGGGCGTATGGCTGCGTCAGATCCGACTGTAAGGGCGTATGGCTGCGTCAGATCCGACTGTAAGGGCGTATGGCTGCGTCAGATCCGACTGTAAGGGCGTATGGCTGCGTCAGATTCGACTGTAAGGGCGTATGGCTGCGTCAGATCCGACTGTAAGGGCGTAAGGCTGCGTTAGATCCGACTGTAAGGGCGTATGGCTGCATCAGATCCGACTGTAAGGGCGTATGGCTGCGTCAGATTCGACTATAAGGGCGTAGGGCTGCGTCAGATCCGACTGTAAGGGCGTAAGGCTGCGTTAGATCCGACTGTAAGGGCGTATGCTGCGTCAGATCCGACTGTAAGGGCGTATGGCTGCGTCAGATCCGACTGTAAGGGCGTATGGCTGCGTCAGATCCGACTGTAAGGGCGTATGGCTGCGTCAGATCCGACTGTAAGGGCGTATGGCTGCGTCAGATCCGACTGTAAGGGCGTATGGCTGCGTCAGATCCGACTGTAAGGGCGTATGGCTGCGTCAGATCCGACTGTAAGGCCGTATGGCTGCGTCAGAACCGACTGTAAGGGCGTATGGCTACATCCGAAATGGCATCTCTCGTGAGTAGGTACTTATTTTGAATAAGCTTTGTGACCGCTAAAAACCATTAACTTTACTTAATGTCTTAACTTAATTGTAAAAATGTAGTAATCTGTACTATTCACAAATGCCTTTGTTACTTAGAAAACCCTAGATTAACTGGTTGGTTTGAGTACCTTAAATATATAATATAAATATAATATAATTTTCACTCATTTCCTCCACTTCTTCATGTCTTCCTTAGTTGCATTCATTCATTCATTCAGTCATCTTGAATGTTGAATCATCAATACAACTGAAAAGTCTGAGAGAAGAACACATAAGATGATAAATTGATGTTGATTTCCTAAAATGGTTTTGTTCGTGTTCCCTTCGGTTGGGCACTTGCACTTCATTTAAATATAATTCTCTTTCTATTGATGAAGGTGATGCAAGAAATCACAGTTATTAGTGGTTTCAAAGGAATAGAAGTAATATGTTGCTTTAAAAAGGTGACCTTCTACCAGATCATTAACCAGTTTACTTTTAATGTAGAATTATGATCTGTTATAATTTTATTGCTAACACTTGTGTCATAAACGCCTTGATAAAATCCCCATAGTTGTGACAATATCTTGCAATTGACCTTGCTTGAGTCACACAGACATCAACATTCAGCATGCAAAACATATCAATGGCAACAATTACATTTTATTTATTTGTTTTATTAATTGTTTTACACTTTATGCAATTGCTTAATTTTTTAATGCCGCAGTGCACTCTGGGAGTCAGTAATTCTGAGTAGCTTTACTAAGTCAAGAGTAAATCTATAAATCAAGTACTCTCTACAGTTCTTTTTTAGTTGCTAGAACAGTGAACTAGACTAACAGCAATTGTCAGAACATCATACAATTCCCATTTCACTTTACTTAGTTTATTTAAGTTAATCGGTTTGCATGCTTTTTTTAAGTAGGGTTAATTAGAGTTTACAGTGCAGAAGGTATCTTTTTGCCTACTCTTTGAGTACTGTGAATTCGGACATATCACTCTTGTCACATACTGTTTTTCACCTATAGTAGGGAAGTACGCGACTTCAAAAATGCAGTTTTTGATTTTTTTTTAAAATCGGTTCATAAGAGTCGTTTGTTAATGATTCGTTGTGTTGAATGTTTTCCAATGAATCACAGGAATTGGGAGGCATGTGGCATGCAGCTCAAAAATAAAGACTCGTTTTCTTACCATTATCTTGCTGTGATGCACCAATCACACACGTGATGGCGCGTTTCCAAAGTTATCAACATTGCATATCCAGTGTTTTTCATATTTTCATTTTTAAACAAATAGAAGGTGTTTCTACAGCTCAGAGAGTGATGGCAAATTCATCTTTCTCTCCTCTGACTGCTGTAATCAATCTCTCGATATTTCTCCTCTCTCTTGGAAAGTCGTGGTAATGCTATCATTGATTTTTTCTGTCGCTACTGGAGCAAATGGGAATACAAAAATTTAATTTGCTGTCGTCCTCCCACTATAGAAGTTTACCTATAACGACTTGTGTGTCTAAAAAACAAATTCTAAAATTCTCAAAACCAGAAGTCGTCATTTAGTCGACCATTTAGCAATAAAAAATACCATTTGCCTTGGCTAAAAATATAGAATGACCCAGATAACTTGGTCTTGGAAGACAAATGTTTCATATTTAGACTATTACTTGGTTCTGCAATGAAAGCATATGGTTTCTTAGTAAATCTGAGCTTCTTTAGTAAAAGGAAACAAAAAAAAAAAAGCAAAAACTCAAAAGTCTCCATTTGGTCTCCATCGCTGCATGGTTTTGAATCTGAAGTTTGCATGTTACATTAAAGCCGAAACCATCACCCACCCATACGCTTGTTTCTCTCCACTTCAGCAGAAGAGATACGGGGTACAGGACAGCATTCATGCAATCGAAACGCAGCCGCCAGGCTCTGATGTCATGAATGCTGAGTGTGTGTTAGAGGTGGACGCAGGAGGGGGGTTCAGGTGGGAGTGTGAGAAAGCTCGTATTCAGCATATGGGCATCTGCTGGGACGCAGGAACCATAATGCACTGGGGGCGCTGCTTACGAGAGACGCCATTTTACATAGACAAACACACACACACACACGCACACTCAAACACCCTCGCAATGCTGAGCCATCTCACTCTGCTTACGCTCCCAAAAAAAACTCAAAAATGATTCACCTTCCGGGGCTTATTCTTAGTATGATGTCATTTTGATGTAAGTGGACCCAAAAAAAGGCATGAAATCTGGGTCTTATGAAACAGCACCATGATTTCAATGCATAATTAATTTCCAGTGCTTGAATCTAGGCTATGTGCTCATGCAAAAAAAAAAAAAAAACAGAGGCTACATCACAGTCTTCCAGTGCACTTTTTTAATAGCCTATATCGTATTATGGATATAACCGGATAAGGTTCTGCAATATATGTATTTTTGCTGTCACACAGGTTTATGCAAGATGTATGAGCTGTTTAAAGGGCTGAAGATAGAAAAAAAAACATCAAGAAGAGAAAAATAAACAGAGGAAGAAGAAAAACAGACTTAAGCGTCTCGCTGCATAGACAGTCATTCAAGGGACTGTGTATGGCATGATTTAATGGAGCTCAAATTTAAAAGGTTTTGAAGCAATATGGGTGCAATGTGACTAGAACATGTCTAAGAATAACTGCTGAAGACTTTCATATTATTAGGATAAATTTTGCTTTATTATACAGAAAAGATACCCACACAGAACTTTTTTTTGTATTATGCACCATTGATAAAATCATAATCTTACCTTTTAATGTAGTTCTTGCCATAGAGGATTTGCTGCAATAAGGTGACCAGTCCAAAAGCACATATGAAAATAAAACAGAGGGATCTGTTTCCAAGCAGATCTCTACTATATGTCGGATCTGAGTAGCCCATCCTTCAGAAGAGAAAGCCACGGTCGCTTTTGTACTACAGATTGAGAAGACACATCGAGGCACACCCGCGCGTGTTTACCGTCCTCACAGGCACTGGTGCGCGCTCAGTCTCCATAGCAGCTGCCGTTCGCCTCAGTGTCGCGTTTGAGCAGTCTGCCCGTGCATATGTCAGAGAAAGCGATAGTATCACTGCCCACTGAGGTGAATCTTCTGTATGCGGAGGGCAAGAAATCTCGCATCACCTGCAAAGACGCGACACTCCCGCAGAATGCGCGTCACGAATGCAGAGCGCGCGCAGTCGGTGACGCGCTCCACTCCCTCTCATCAGCACCAATGGGGCAGGGAGGGATTGCAGACCTAGACTGGTTTCAAACCATTAAAGAAAGACGACACAAGGGTTTAGGGGACATCAGCAGGATCAATGACTGCAATTACAAGAGGAAGCATGCTTTGCAGCGATAGTTGGACATTATATTTGGTTGCCCCAAAAAACGTCATTAGGATAACTGAATAATGCAGAAATGATTAACTAAATAAAATAATGTAGGCCTAAATAAAATAGTGATATATAATGTGATAATAATATAATGAAGTGATAGTAAAAGTAGCCTAAGAGGAAATAATGATTTCTCATTGGAAGGCCATTTTAATGTTTTCACCTTATAGGTGAATATTTTTAACTGACAAACAGAATTGAACTATTTTACTGTAATGACATGGGACAAAAGTGTCAACAACTAGAATTGCATGAAAAGGAATCAGTGCTTTATCTTTGCGTTACACATGCAGTGATATCAGATGTTGTGTATGGAAGGTCATTTAGGATTTTTTTTAGGGGCAGTTTGAGTCTAGACGTTTTTGGCAGCTCTGTTATTTATGTTTACGGTGGCTGTGAGTCCTTGCAGTTAAAATACCAGTTGTAAAATACAAATCAATAAAATGTCTGGCTTTGTTTCCCGAAGAAAAAGGCTAAGCAACACATTATTCATCCTATTTACTTTTGTTGTCTTTAAATTAAGCTAATTAGGCCTATAAATTACTACACCAAACCCTCCACCTAAACCTAATATTTAGTACAATCTCAAGTTTAAGATATTAAGACATAATTTCCTTAAGATGTGTATAATGGTTTTCATTGTGTAAATAGGCTAGCCTGGTTAAAACCAGACCATTCTCAGTTGTAACTGAGTTATGGTCTGGCAAAGCGTCATAGACAAATCATTTCCAGAGGGGCGTCACCAACGGACGTCGCAATAGACCTAAAACCAATCAGAGCGATGAAGGAGATGACGTATGCAGAGCGGCGGAGAAACATCTCCGAGTGTTGTTCTTTGCTCGGTTTTTAACTAAAAGGAAACGTTCAAATCGCTTAAAACAGACGCGATAGCTGATTCGAACGAGTGATGTTCGACGGCGGCATCCATCTTTGTAATGTAGGCTACAAAATCTGCTTCAAAATCCCAGCGCTGTCGTCATCGTGTAAAGCCCGCCCCAATGTTTCTGATTGGTGCCTCGATTTCGACGGATTGGAAATGGGCTTGAATGAGCTCTTTGCCAGACTAACTTTCAGAGCAAATTAGTGCTGCACGATTAATCATATCGCAATCGTAATCGCGATGTGAAGCCTATGCGATTATATGACGCAAAATACTGCGATTTTATATGAAATAAACAAATTAGGGCTGTTAACGCAGCATCTGTTATTTTTTGTCATCCTTTGGCTAGTGTTACATGATCCCGCTCTTATTCATGCGAATGCTTTAAACCATTCTGCGAGACAAGTCAAAAGAGAGCGCGCTGCCTGTGAATGTCCTCCTGACTGAAAGACGCGCGCCAGAATAGTTCTCTTTCCGCTTGAAGTGAACGAACAATAACACACACAATTATGCCAAAATATAATGTGTCGAGTGTCTTCATAACATAAGAGCAGTCTTATGATGGTCGTAAAGAGTTGTGAGAGAATAAGGCGTGTGTGAGATCCGCGTCTCTGTCAGCAAGGGCCAGCATCCAATAATGCTTTCTGTCAGTAAAGTTGATCAAAGAACAAAGGGAACAGAGAAAAACACTCACTGCTCTTGACCAAATAATTTGTGTAGCTTTAAATAGGATTTTAGTCAATAATTTATCATTTATGCAGCACAGACTGTTTGATTATTCAATTTCTGTATATGTCCTACCTGTCAGACAGGAAGAGCACAGGTAAATATGACATTTATTACGGGTTTATGTGAGGATTGTTTGAAGTTCACTCAAATTAAAATTAAATTAATTTTTATCCAGACATCAATGGCTTATTGATCATTATAGGTGTTATCAATCATTTAGTTGTTGTTGCTAGTTTGAGTTGAGAAATACACATTTCAGAATTATCACTAATCTGTGTGTGCATTTTGCTTTAGAACCAAGCAAGTTGACTCATGGAACCATTTGTTTATTATATCGCAATCGCAATATTGACCTCAATAATCGCAATATGACATTTTCCCCAAATCGTGCAGCCCTAGAGCAAATCTAAATTTGCTGTAAGTTGTCTGGGTTTTCCCAGGCTATAAATAGGCTATATTAATAGGCTAAATCTTGTCATCATAGTTGGCATTTCTGGAATAATTGCTAATTAATTTATCCTTTTTGTGACCAGAACAGCTACTTATTAGGTTGAAAATACGTTTTGTCATCGTCATTAAAAATATTTGTTATATCTGTAGGACTGATGGTGATATTTTGACATTTTCTGAAGAAAATGTGTAGCCTACAGTAGCTCAGAGTTGGGCAAAATGGCTAGGACTACTAGTAGTCTTATTCTCACATTACATTAAAAATACTTTTAGAATCAATATTATTAGGTTGAAAATACGTTTTGTCATCGTAATTGAAAATATTTGTTATATCTGTAGGACTCGTTGTGATTGAATGGAGAAGTCCGCAGTGCAACATTAAGGGGGACGCATTTAGTTGTTGCACCGTAGGAGCGCCGGTGGTGTTTTAATGGAACACCGGAACCTCTTCCGGTCTCTTTCGAATCAGCTCTGAGGAAAGATGGTGAGTCTTACATCGCCTTGCCTTCAAAATCCTCAAACATCTGATTCGTGGTTTGTTTTAAATCACTGTAACATTAATAATACCACAAGCATATGTATTCAAGACTCAGTATCATCTATTATGTTTGTGATTCCTCTATAATGAGAGGTTATAGATGATTTTATTTTTTCGGTTAGCATGACGCTTAGCATTCCCTACAGTTTTAACGAACTCGTGAAAATAAACCGGTTAGCTTTAAAACGATCTCCAGTATTCATTTAAATCGTTTAATTGTACGTAGTTTTAATATATTTGAGACTATAACGGTCTAAATTAGACAGTAAAGGAACGAGCTTTAGAAACTAACATTAGTTTTATGGTTATCGTAGTGGTGTGTGTGAGTTTACAATATGGTTGGCCTGTGCAGACTTGTTTATTTGTATTTTTTATAGCCTTTTAAGCTGCTATTCTAGACAGCATTTTTGTGCATAATAGTCTCGCAGCCTAGTGTGTTTCCTTCCCTAAACAGTTTATTGGAAATCATAGTCCATGGTTCGCTTATATCATTAAATAGTACGTTAGCGAACCATTCTTTCTTCCTATACATAATTGTTGGGTATCATAGTCTCAACTGATTTAGCTTCCTTCATATCATTATGGGCAACAACCAAGCGAGCTGCTTTATTAAACCACATGTTTATGAATTACAATTTAGTGAGCTGACTACATAAACAAACAGCATTTTTGTGCACTATAGTCTCAGAATAGACATTGTAGTGTTAAAGCCAATCAAGCTGCATATTGATGAATGCTGTCTATGTAGGCAACCTTATGTATGAATGAGACCATTTAAGCAATGTGAATTATACATTTCTTTTGTTTTCCAGACGAAGGGTACGTCATCTTTCGGTAAGCGTCGTAATAAGACGCACACTCTGTGCCGCCGCTGTGGATCCAAGGCGTATCACCTGCAGAAGTCCACCTGCGGGAAGTGTGGCTACCCTGCCAAGCGCAAGAGAAAGTGTAAGTTCACAGTTCAAAGGTTTGGGCTGACTTTGCACAGTTAAAGGTTCAAGCAGCTTTATCGCATTGGTAACATTTAAAGTGCCCCAATTATGCTTTTTCGAATATTGCCTTTCGTGCAGTAATATAGCTGTTTGTGAATGTAAAATGTCTTAAATTTTAAAGATCAAAGCGCGCGACATAGTTGTCTCCTTAAAGATAGAATTGATTCTGAGCTGCTAATGTTCTTTCTCACTTCCTATTTACTAGGGGTGTAACTATATTTGAACCGAACCGAAAAACCGCGATACACCACCCACGATACGTATCGCGGTACTCTCATGGCGAACCGAACATGCCCCGCCCAGCCCCGGCTCATTGCACCTCATGTGTTATGTGTACACAACGAATACAGGGCTGTTGCCTAACCACCATTAACTACATATAATCGCAATAAGCTCAGTGTTTTATTACTTTTGATAATAAGCAAGGTGTAATCTTTCAAATTATGTCTATTTGATCACGAAATGCAAACAATAAATGCCGTTTTGGCGCTCTTAGATGTGGCGTGACAGATATCACTGTATGCATGCGGCAGCGCGGAGCGCGATCATCTCTTCCTCAGTTACAGAAAAAACATGAATGGACACCCGAAGGTATGTTGAAAGATACAGTATACTTACTGAAAGTATACTCATAACTCGTGTAAACACTCAATCAGTGTTTCAACAGCGGAAATACGTCAATAAAACGCTTAGTTTTTCACATAGCTTTATATTTACCTCAGGCAAGTCATTCAGTGTCCACAGCTTGCTGGTTTGCTAACTCTTTCACTAAATAAATGCTATATATTAGCCTATATATTATATTTTACTTAACCTGTTTATGATATCTTGATTATTTAATGTATGTTTAAAATAGTTGTCATGAAAATAACAGCAACTGTGTAAATTATTATATGACAATAACAAATTAGAGTAAAAACATGTTAATGCAAAAATTGCCTTATGTGCAGTTTACATGTTTTCATACAATTTGTTATTTGAGTGTTGATTATTATTATATAATTTAGGTTAAAAGTCTAGGCTCTGTTAAGCTTTAATGTTATAGTAATGTGCAAGTAAGGGCTGTAGTTTACAGCATTAGCAGATAATTTTGTTATCCTTGAGAAACGTTTACTTGTAATTGAATTAATTTAAAGACAAGGACACAATTTGTTCATTAAAGCACTGTTTAATAAATAATAAAAGCAATTTTAGGTTTCTAACCCCCCCACCGAAATGAACCGAACCGAACCGAGACCTCAAAACCGTGGGACGAACCGAACCGTCAGGTTTGTGTATCGTTACACCCCTACTATTTACAAAACAAGTTTGCATAATGCCAGTCTAAGGTCTTCATTGGCTGCCTGTGAACAACGTCTACTTTGACCCTCAAACACTGTAGTTGTAGCCGAGACTGGAAGAGTTTGGTTTGTTGTCGACATGTTGAGAAGATGCTGTTTTCAGCTCTGCGAATCCACTTTGATGCACTTCAAAAGATGAGGACTCAGACATGTAAGCGTTCGACCAATCACAACAGACTGAGCTGTCTGACCAATCAGAGTAGGCTCGTGGAAAGAGGCGTTTAGAGACTGGATTTTCAAATGAACCGTTTTCTGACTTTTTGATAAATTATATGTTGAAATGTATGTTTTTTTTTGTCCTTTGATGCATGTAAACCTATTGTAGGAGACATTCAACCTTTAAAATGGCATAAAAGGGGCACTTTAAAGTAACATTAAAAATTAAGTAATAATAGGGAAACTGCAAAAACAGCTGTGTTCTGTCTGGTGTATTAACTTACCAGTGATGACCAAAAAAAACAAATGTCTGAACAATTGACTGTCCAGTGATAACAGTGTTTTGAACTGAGGTAAGCTTGAGATGTTGATGAACAGAACACAGGTGCTCATCTGGTCAAATGCATTTTTATGTTTTCATGTGTGTGAAGTGTAATGATTGCTTTTGTTTGTAGACAACTGGAGCACTAAGGCCAAGAGACGCAGCACCACAGGAACTGGCCGCATGAGGCACATGAAGGTTGTTTTCCGCAGGTTCAGGTGAGTAAATGTGCATTCAGATCTTCATACTTCTAAGGGTGTGTTTACACGACACCGTTTTCAACTGAAAACACAACTTTTTATGCCTTTTGGCCGTTCATTTACACGACAACTGTGTCTTGGGGGCTGAAAACGCAAGCTTTTGAAAACAATGCCTTTATCGTCACCATGTGAACAACAAAAATGTGAGTTTGTGAAAATGGTGACGGCCTGCGCATGCTTTACGTGTTCATGGGGTGTTTCTTAACAGTGACATCATTAACTACTGGCCTGGCATGCTTGATACAGCCTTTTTAGTCATTTTCACAGATCCGTGTAAACGGGACCGTTTTGACAACATTTCCATCTCTTTTTAGTACATCGTTGTTGTGTAAACACCCAGAGTATATTAGATTTGCATGAATTTTTTTTTTTTTTTTTCTAGTTCAGAGTTTCCTTGAAGCATTTTCAATTTATTTTTTTTACTTCACAATTAGTTTTTTATATATATATATATATATATATATATATATATATATATATATATATATATATATATATATATATATATATATATATATATATATATACAATCCTTTTATATTTTTATTTAGGCCTTTTTATATATTATGCACTTTTCTTTTGCACATGACTGACACACTGAGAGGTCTCAGCAGGGTTGAGGTTGATGCTGTGGTATTTAATTGTAGTTAAGAGATCTTCCTGTTGATTCTGCACTGATACTTGTCCAAAACTCGAGTGCATGTTGTCCGGTTAGATTAGTTGGCTTACCAATGATGTCCAAACATAAATGTCTGAACTAATGACTGTCCAGTGATAATAATTTTGTACTGAGGTAAGCCGGACCCATGCACTCATAGATGGACTTCTGTTAGGTTCTGTTTTCAGTAATCTGTTTTTATTCCTCAAATTAGTGGATTTTTGAAACTCTTGTTGGATGGGGATTTTATTGCATATATCAGATCTATTGATCATGTTATGAGCTCGTGAAAAATCCCTAAGGCCATTTAAATAGTTTTCTTACATGATCTGTGTGCTGTAATGCTAACTGAAGTCTGTTTTCTGTGCATTTCAGAAATGGATTCCGTGAGGGAACCGTGCCCAAGCCCCGTCGGGCAGCCGTGGCTGCGTCCAGCTCCTCGTAAACTGTGTTTCCAATAAAAAGTGATGTTTGAAATGTCTGTCTGAATGCCTTATTCATTCTCAAACTGTCTGAGAAAACAGAATTAATATCAATACATACCAAATGCTTAATTGAATATATATGCTTTATTGAATTATGCTATAATTGGAAAAAAAAATACCATAGTGAAATTATTTGGTCTTTTCTAAGTTTTTCAGCTTTCATGGAAGCTTTAACCAGAGTTGAGATTTTAAACTCCGATCAGCTGTGTTGCAGTATAAAATTCTAATGCAAACTTATCTCGCTAGAAAAGTCATTTTTAATATGTACATTTTCTTGGGGTTGGGTCAACAGCAATAAAATAAGACCCTGTATTTTAAAACTTTTATTCAAATCAGGCATAATCTAAATACTTTTTTCTTTGATACAAGAATGTGTAGGGTGTCAAAATTGTGAAAAGTCTTCTGAAATCCTCAGTAACTCCATGTTGAGAATCATGTGGGAAACATATAAAAATAACAAAAACGGTGAGAAATCTAAAGCGTGTAAAACAAATGTGTCAATGATCTAAAGTGAGAACAATGGGGAAGTGAATCCATAAATGCATTTTTGTGAACGGAACAAACCTGTTTGGAGTTGCTGCAGAAAGAAGCTGTGATCGTGAACTTTTTTTTTCTTGGATTGTGTGCTTTGACAACATGTGATGTGTTGCAGTTAAAACAGCAAGTGAACATTAAATGCACTAAACCCAGACAGAATAAATCTAGACTCCGCTCAACTGAAGTTCTAGCATGAGAGTGGCTGAATGGCTCTAGACCCAGTACTGTTTGGTGGTGATGGGAGGTGCGTGGGGTCTGTGTTTCGGGATGTGGTTCTGAGTGACGTAACTTGGGTCGTAGTAATCCCACTCCAGAGCGGATGCCCAGACTGAGCCCGGGAAACCATCACTGTCCATAGAAAGGATCCGCAGAGATACACCTAAATGAACAATTAGGAGAATTCAAAGAATGAACAAACTCCAAATATACACTACTGGTCTGTCAAAAGATCGGAATAATTATGTTTTGGAATTTTTTTCTAAACCAAATTAGGATATTACAATGATTTCTGTCATGGCTTCTTAAAAAAAAAACCATCTTTCACAGGAATAAATTACATTTGAAAATATACTGAAATAGAAAACAGTTGTTTTAAATTGTAATAATATTTCACATTACTACTGTATTTTTGATAAAACAATTGCACCCTGGTGAGCAATATGAGACTTCTTTCAAAAACATTAAAAATGGTAATTATTCTGAACTTTTGAACAGTAGTGCTGAGCATTTAAAGGTGAAACTCGAAAAATTAGAATATCGTGCAAAAGTTCATTTATTTCAGTAATTCAACTTAAAGGGTGAAACTAATATATTATATAGACTCATTACATGCAAAGTGAGATATTTCAAGCCTTTATTTGTTATAATTTTAATGATTATGGCTTACAGCTTATGAAAACCCCAAATTCAAAATTTGAATATTGTGAAAAGGTTTTCATATCTGTAATCATCAAAATTATAACAAATAAAGGCTTGAAATATCTCACTTTGCATGTAATGAGTCTATATAATATATTAGTTTCACCTTTTAAGTTGAATTACTGAAATAAATTAACTTTCGCACAATATTCTAATTTTTCGAGTTTCACCTGTATATAATCTTAAAGAACTTTTGAATGCATGAGATCACAAAACTGGCCTGCACTGGCTCCGAAGTCACTGTCCAGTCCAGAACCCCCCGCCGAGGGGCTTGATGACGCCACATAACAGGAGATCTCCGGCGGGATGATGCTGGCGGACTCGCACTCCACATGGATCTTATCCAGAGAAGCATTCTCCAGGTCCATAGTGCTGCTTCTACGCATGGAAGTCATCCGGATTGTGAACTGTAACCATAAAATGCAGTAAAAACAGTCGGACGAACAGTGGCATGGTAGGATCAAACATATTTCACTGGGAGCAAAAAACGGTACCAAATGAGACTATAGTAATAGGCTACTATGTTTCTACCAATAGTATAGTGAGGTGTTTAAATTGTAGTGCCATTAGGAAAATTAACCATGATTTTACTATAGTAAAAGTGTAGTAACCATAGTTATTTTGGCAGTTTTACTACATATACCATGGTTAATTTGTTGGTTCAACTACAATAATCATGTTTGGGGGTTTTTTGTAGTAAAACCATGGTTAATTTTCGTAACACACACTATATGAAATTGGCAATCAAAATTACCATAGTTTTAATTACCAAAGGACCATGTTATTAATGGTGGCCCATAACCACCATAAACATTGACATCTTTCCTTATACTCAAATTAATATTCAATAGGCCCATAACCATAAACATGGACATCTTTCCTTAATTCTCAAATTAATATCCATTAGGCCCATAACCAACATAAACATTGAAATCTTAATACTCAAATTAATATTCAATAGGCCCATAACCACCATAAACATTGACATCTTGATATTCAATAGGCCCATAACCACTAAACATTGACATCTTCCTTAATACTCAAATTAATATTCAATAGGCCCATAATCACCATCAACACTGACATCCCAATACTCAAATTAATATTCAATATAGACCCATAACTACCATAAAGTAAACATTGACATATTTCCTTAATACTCAAATTATTATTCAATTTTATAATGTAGGCCTATCAGGATCCAGAACTAGTATTTTTTGGACATACTCGTGTTTTTGACCCTACCCCATTTGGAGTCACATTAAGTGCTGGTGAGTTCGGTGGGACCGTGTTGACTCGCTCCGTGTCCGAATCACTGGACAGCAGCAGAACCGGTGCGCTCTTCCTCCAGTTCGGCACGCGCAGTGACCCGGACCCGGCGTAAGTGGCCCCGTCCGGGCGTAGAAACCTGGCGCGCTGCCCGGTGGCCCTTCTCTCCGCCGAGGAGGTCAGGGATGAGGTGATGGGTGGCGCCAGCATCGGTTCCGAGACCGAAACATAGTTAGTCTTTCTGTTTGGAGCGAACAGAGGCTCATCAGAGAAGCGGGTGATTCTCTGGCGGGTGGAATATGAGGAGTGCATGAGCGAGGTTTCCGACCCGCATCGGTCTCTCTTCCTCCGGGTCATGCGGAACAGCTTGTATCCCACGAACAGGCAGTTGAGAAGCAGGAGTAAAAGGACGCAGGGAATGAGCACCAGGATCAGCAGGGCCAAACTGGACACCGGGAGGCCCTCGGGTAAGTTTGATGAGGGCACAGCCGATCCCAGCTGCGACATTTCATCACAAATCAAGATAGATAATGTGATTTTGATGTTTACACAATTTCACCTGTGATCATTAATGTTTTCATGTAAAATATTATCTATAAAATGACTAAAACTGACAGTCGACTGTTGAACCGCAGGTGCTCCCCATTGACATCAATCAATTGATGCGTCAAGAGCTTTCTGGCTTTTCACCGCTTGAAATCGACAGTTTACAACAACTTTACAGTCTTACCTCATAGACGAGAATGCCTTTGGAGTGTTAAGCCGTCTTTTTTTGTTCGCAAGCCCTCAAAATAGCACAATAATGAAGGTCAATATTGCAGGGAGTCCTATTTTTATTTTTTATTTTTTTGAGGACTTTCAGCTGAGGTGAAATCAAGACTGTGATATCTGACTGGAAAAACTAGCAAAATCACCCGGAAAGTTCTGGATGCTAAGGACATGCTTAGGAAAGAAACATTGGGTGACAATATGAAATGTAGGTTAAATAATATTAATGTAGCTATATCATGTTTTTGCTACTTTTATGTCGCTAAACGTCACTCACAGGTTTGTGAGCCGAAGGCAGGATTTATAAATGTAGGCCTATTCAAATCTAATGTATTTTTTTTAATGTTCCCAAATCATTCTAAATAAAAACATACAGTAAATCTTAAAATCCCGACACATGGCCTTGATGTAGCCTAATTATTTCTTAATCAGTTTTTGCTGAGGGGAACGTTTGGTGTTTTGTTAGCCACTGTTGTTATTGTTAACTAAAACTACTATAAAAAATCGTTTTAGTTCATTGAAATAAAATATTAGGCTAATATTAAATAAAAAAAACTAAAATTATTTTAAAAATCCAACTGAAATACTTTCCTGTTGAAGTAGGCCTAAGCTAAAACAGGAAAAAACTATAGGCTTAATAAAAATGTCAAAAACACATAAAATTAGGCTACTTAGCCTACCTAAAATTAAAATATTTTAATAAAAGCAAATTCAAAATATTAACTCTATAAGGGGATATAAATAGGCCCACTACTAACACCGATATTCTTTTATTATAGTAAATATTGTAGATTGTTCTCACCATGTAATTGATTTCTATGGCCGAGAGAGGGCAGTATAGACCAGTTTAAGATTGCAGCCGTCATTCATTTCCATTAGTTCAGTTGTATGCGAATGCAATCATAAACACAGTACATGTTGTTTCTTTGTAGCCGTCAAACAAATAATTAAAATGTGAACCTAACCTTGATTCCTGTAGACATGATGCCCTTTAGATGGTCCCTTAAGCACTTACATTCATGTCCATTCATTTTGCAGGAACATTAATGCAAAACAATTTACAAGTGAGTAATGATTCCACAGAGAATAATACATACCACTTAGGCTGAAAGCACAAATACACAAGCTCTGTAGGTGTTGTGAAATGTCATGAATTGCCTCCTCCTTTGATGTTAGAAGTGAAAAATACATATTTTCTGCATAAATTGTTGCTAATTTGAAAAATACATCTGCACAATGGTGGATTTTCCAAGTGGATGCAATGGTGAGCAAGTATTACACTTTAGATTAACAGTTGGCCTTTTTTTTAGTTTTTCTAAGAAATATCTAGGATCACACTCTTCTAAAAACAGCCATTCTGACCCTGAGTAAGTGTAAGTGTCATTTTAAGCTGCAAGCATGATTCATGGGACACAAACGCAGCTATGACTGACACGAGACAATGTTCTTCTCACTCACACAGTTCATATATTTGCACATTGCCTGTGAAACCCAGTCTGTTGAGCTGGAGGGTGTCATTTCCAAATTTCCCCTTTCAAATATACAGTACACTCTCAGGAACAAATGTGCAAAAATTATATAATAGTAATAATGTGCACACAAATTGGAAGAAAGATTTGAAATAAAATCTAATCAGAGTATATATATAGCAGCTCTCATTGGTAAGAAAAATAAAGGATTTCCTCGATGAAACCATGCAGCACAGAACCAAAAAAATGTTTGTTCTTTCTTTTCTGCTTTAACAGATTCCAGGTTTTCCACAATGGATGCTGAAACACGGATGCAGGGATTTGGTCTCGCACAAGCATCAATGAGGTCAGGCACTGATGTTGTATGGTGGACGTGATCTCACAACATGTTCCTGGATCAACATCTTTGTTGATCCTGGAACAAGATTCCAATCAACCAATCAGATATGAGGGACAAGTTTACAGTTTATGTCAAGTTTAGTCTTACAACCAGGGTTAGGTGCTTCTACATCAGTATTGTTCACCTATCATTTCACTCTGTTTTTTAAAGGGATACTTCAGGATTTAGCATTAAGCTTTGTATTAGTAGAAAACCTGTAGTATTTTCGAATTACTGTGCTTTCCACCCTCATATCCCCCTGAGACGAGAAATTTGTGTATTTTTTGTCTGGAAAAAATCCTCCGATGACGCAAAAATCGTCATTTTGCGTCATCGGAGGATTTTTTGGCCAGAGGCTAAAGACTACAGCCAGTAGTAGGGGCTGTCCCGCATGTTCTCAACCCGCCCATAGAGGCTGGGATCTCACTCACAGAATGTACATAGTGTCGGCCATCTTTTTGGAAGCTAAGCTAAGCTAGCAGGCTCTTGTTCTGTGGAGAAAGCTGAGTAGTAGGGGTTACCATCCTATTTTTCCCGGACATTTCCGGCCGTCGATGTCCGGGATTCAGCTTTTGCTTTCTGCTGTCGCCATTCATTGTTTACATGCACACCTTTTGTTTCAATCTAACTGAATTCATTCCGATTGGTGAATCTGAATGTAGTGTTTACATGAACGCTAAACAAGTGATCGGTTGATGTGCGTTTTAACATTGCTAAGAAAATCCCGCTCCTCCGTGAGAGATACGAGACCGGTGCGTCTCACAGGTGTCGCTCATCGGTAATCACGCCACCGGCCTCGCGCCGTTCTCCCGCGGCCCTCACTCGTCCTGCTCGCCACAGTAAACATGATTTACTGGAATATACTCAAGCGGGAATATACTCAAATGAACTTCTTTATAAACTGCAATCAGGTTTCAGGAAAAAGCACAGTACCATCACTGCTGTTACAAAAGTAATTAATGACATACTTGTCGCCCTTGATAGAAAGTAATTCTGTGCATCACTTTTTCTTGATCTGTCGAAAGCTTTTGACACAGTGGACCATGCTGTTTTAAAGCATAGGCTTCTTTGTCTGGGATTGTCTGATTGTGCAGTTTCCTGGTTCATGAATTATCTGAGCGACAGGACTCAGTGTATTAAATGTGATGGTCTATGTTCTGCATTAGTGAAGGTCCACAAGGGGGTGCCACAAGGCTCAATATTGGGTCCTCTCTTGTTTATTATGTATATAAATGAACTGGGCCACAATGTGTCGCATGCTAATATGCATTTCTATGCTGATGACACGATTATTTATTGTTTTGGATCGTCCCCAGCTAAAGCGGTTGAGTCTTTGCAGAAAGCTTTTGATGTGGTTCAACACACGCTTATGCAGCTTAAACTGGTTCTCAATGCTGATAAGAGCAAACTGTGATGCTGTTTAGTAATACTAAGAAGGTTTCTCAAGTTCCTCCTTCTGTGTTCACTTTGACTGGAAGTGTCATAGAGGTGGTTCATTCTTATAAGTACCTTGCCATTTGGCTTGATGATGCTCTCACTTTTAAACCTCATATAGATAACCTTGTGAAGAAACTCAAACTTAAGCTGTCTTTTTTCTTTCGAAATAAATGTTGTTTTTCTTTTAAAGCAAAAAAGCAGCTAGTCACTGCAACATTTTTATCTGTCTTAGATTATGGCTACCTGGTGTATAGGACCGCTTCAGCACAATGTCTGCATAAGATTGACACTGTTTATCATGCGTCTCTGAGATTTATTACGAATTGTAAAAATTTGACCCATCATTGTGAATTATATTCCAGAGTGGTATGGCCATCGTTGTCCAACAGGAGATCAGGGCATTGGCATATTTTTATCTATAAGGCCATGCTTGGTCTGTTGCCATCCTACATCAGTAGTTTAATCACATGGAGAAGTGTTGGTTCTTATTCATTGCGATCAAATGATCACTTGCTGCTCTTTGTTCCATTTGCCCGTACAGAACTGGGAAAAGGGCTCCTTCTGCATGGAATTTTTTGCAAAAAGACTTGAAATTATCTGAACTTATTTCCTTTAATGCTTTTAAGTCCAGATTGAGAGAACCTGAAATGACCTGTTTAAATTGTAAATGTTTTTAATTATTTGTGTTGTATAACCTTTATAAATGTAATTGATTGTGTTTTTGCTGCCTCTTGGCCAGGACTCCCTTGAAAAAGAGGTTTTTAACCTCAATGGGACTTTCCTGGTTAAATAAAGAAAATGATGAATGGCGACTGTAGAATGCAAAAGCCGAATCCCAGACATTTTGGGCGATCTCGAAACACATTTTCGGGCAGACTCGTCACGGAGACTCACTAGTAGCCTAGACTTGTTGTTTAACTACTGCGCTCTGTTACCGGTAGGCGTGGCCTCCTAGGGCAGCGAAGCAAGTGCATTCTGGGAGTTGTTGTCTTTCATCCACATAAGCCAAAAATACATTTTCTGGCTTTTCTCAGTCTAGAAAGCTCCAAATTCAAAAATAATTTCACATTTCTTCTACATAAATACACATTCATCTTTCCAGAGGTGAAGTATCCCTTTAAGGATTGGTTGTAGGTAACTTATGTTTTTTTACAAAAACAATAATTTCTGCTATTGTTATTTTAATACTGGCTTAAAAGTTAGCTTACGACGAGATTTTGCGGCCAAAAAAAACGTCCATTGTCAATAGTGTAATGTTAGTTGAAGCTCGACTAAACCAAGCAGCTTTATGTTGATCAACGGTGCGAATTTGTGTGGAAAACCCGATTCAAAATCGGCATCATTTTTTTCCACTTTCACACGAAATTTCCGATATAAATTAATGGATTTCGTCACGCTTTGGTAAACGTGACGCACCTTTAGACTGTATATTGTACTCGATTCACAATACACAAAATATTACCTGTAAATGGTCTAAGACAAGTTACTCTTTATTGATTTGATTATGTCTAAAATGTAGTCGAGTGGATTTGAAAGTTTGCTGAAATGATTAGCAATATGTGATGAGTGCTCTTGACTTGAGCCACTGGTGCTGTGCAGGCTAGGTAGCATAAAATATATACATTTGCTAACTTTATATCAAATAAGTGACTTTTGCATTATGTCTAATATTTAGTAGTAGAAGTACTTTATTGTTCAATCACAAAACAATTAACAATACACAATATACATACAGTACATAAGAATGAAAATATTCACATTTACTTCCTCTTATTTTTGGTGTTCTATAGCGACGACGTGATGGCAATAATTCAAAAACATGGTTCAATGGGTGTGTTGTGTCTCTTGCTATAGTCAAAGCTTTCCTCTGAACAGCAATTTGATATAACTGTGCGGCTGATTTTTGTTTAGATCCTACAATTTTTCCCGCGACTCTTGTAATTCTGTCTAATTTTACTTTATTCACAGATGTAACTCGTCCAAACCTTTATTACACAGCAAATGCACCAATCAGAAGATGGACAATTTTTTTTGTTCAGTCTCACCAGATTGAATTTATTCAGGTAAGCATTTCAGTAAAACTCACTAAATCATTCGTTTTAATCAATCATTACTTCATATCAAATCAAGCATTCTAAACAACTATAGTTTTTGTATATTTTGATCTATTATTAGGCCGGCCTGACCAGAGGAAGAGTCCGACCTGACCTGGAAGGTGCCTAATATGATTTCAGCATATCAGCGCACAGGTGGGTTTACTACTGAGGGAAAGAAAAAGATCATCACATGGGGATTTCTTACTGTATCTTACTGTGTGTTTGTCTCAAACTGCTATCCCTTCACTGCAAACAAGCTGAAATTGGCTAAATCCTTGATTGCAGTATTTACGTCTATGAATCTCAGCATTTTTGGAGAGAATTAATGAAATGTAAGTATTAAAACTGAATCTGGCATAATTTAGTTTACAGTTCAGCTGAAATGTGTTAATATGCTGAGAAAAGGGTGTTACCATTGTCTTGACTATTTATGAGTTGAAACAAAGGTTATCTTCCAGTTGAGTTCACTCTTGTTTTTTTATGGCAGCAGGTTTCTAAGTTCAAACAATTAAATATTTTAAAATGGCTGTTATCTTCTAGGCTTCTGTAAATACATCCTGACAACGACATACATCACTATAGTTACAATAGTTTTAGTAAGCTTAACTCCTGGTGCATGTTGTTATCAGGATCTATATGCAGAAATCTAGAAACAACAGTCAGGCAGCCAGTTGAGGAACACCCTAATGTGACAGTGAAAATAAAACCATTATAGCCTACTTATCTTTATGATCTTGATTAAACAAGATTGTTGTCTTGATGCTAATATTGATCTTTTTGAATATTTCTATAGGGTCTACAACCGTCAAAGCTCAGTCAACTACACAATGGTGGTGGACCAGCTGTTTTCTCTCTTCCCCGATGAAGAACACTATTCACTGCAGAACCTGTGCTGTGGTGGGAAACTCTGGGAACCTCTTGAAGTCCAACTATGTTTGAATTTGAATTTATTGTTGAGGATAACCCCTTGAGATGAAACATCTCGTTTTCGAGGGGGTCCTCGAGACAAAGACAAAGATAATGCAGCACATATACATTCACTCACACTAAAGCTCTACCTCATCCCGCCTCGCCCGACCCACCAACTCCTTATTGGAAACAAATCCATGAGTAAAACATATTGCAGTATTAAGATGCATAACAACATTTAGCCCTGGCTTACATACACATATGTCTATACATACATATATACAAACATCATGTATACACGTACCTACACCCATACTCGCATAAGTACACATAATAAAAAATAAAAAAAATAAAAAAATAAAAATAAGTATCCCAAATATAAAGGGTATAAAAAACAAAAGTCCAGTCATGCATGAGGAAAACATTTACAGCAACAGTTTGCTTGCAAGTAAGTAAAGAGAGATATTTTGAAGGAACACAATGATGTGACAGATCTTAGAGACCCAGGCAGGCTATTCCAGTCTGAGGGGGCTTTGAATTTAAAGGCACGTCTACCACTCTCTTTGGAGATATTTGGCACAATGAAGGAAAGATATTCAGTGTGTCTCAATCTATAGCTGGGTCTATATGGAAGTAAATATTCCTTCAGGTAAGAAGGATAATTATAATACACACATTTAAAAATGACCTGATACCAGTGATACTGTCTTCTGGCTTTTGGTGATAATAGATTCAGTGAGTCATACATTACACAGTGGTGAGTAGTAAAAGGACATCTCAGCACAAATCTACATATATTATTGAAAACAACATTCAATACCTTCAAATTTGATTCTGATGTGTTTTGATAGACAATGTCCGCATAGTCTAATATGGGAAATATTAACTGTGACACAATTCTTAGTCTAATCAGTTGAGTGAAACAGTTAATAGAGCGATACAATATTCGTAAATTACAATTAATCTTTTTAACAACAGAGTTGATATGACACCTAAAGGAGAGTTGTGAGTCAAGCCAAAGGCCCAAATATTTAAGTTCATCAACTTGTACAAGTTGAGTATCATCTAGGAATTTGAGTAAAAGTTTGTTATCTTGATTCATTGAAGCTGATCTGGTGGGGAACAATATGCTATATGACTTTTTCTTATTCAATAGAAGATGATTGGATTGGAACCAAAGTTGAATGGCATAAAAATTAGATTGCAATGAGGATTGAATCTTAGAGACAGACACATTAGATGTGTAGATCGCTGTGTCGTCTGCATATAGATGGATACAACAGTCTGAGCAAATTAGAGGAAGATCATTGATAAATGATGGTCAACTATGGTCAACTGATAGACAGCCACGACTTAGTCATAAGGTATTAGAAGAACAGATTATTACACAGAATAAATCTGATGAATGTCCTCTATACTATACAGCAGTGGTTCTCAACCCTGTTCGTGGTATATCTTCAGCAATAATCTTCTTTTGGTAGCCTCTCAATGCCTGTTGCGTGTTTTTCTCTCAGGAAAAAAAAAGGCCCGACTAAAGGTTACGAGAAGGTCGTGGGGTCTAAGACCACTCACCGGATTCTGTATCCCGAGAGCGCTGTGGACTTGGATGACAACACCCATCTGCTGCTTTTTCGCATTAAGATTCGTGACATGCAGTGGCTCATAAGCACCTTCACCACAAGACACATCACACGGTGAGTACTGTTTAATAAAAAAATCATGAAAGCAAATAAATGATTATCTATATCTTTTTGTTTCTCAGCAGCACCTACTGTGTACACACAAGTAAAAATCTTCAATCAAAGCAAACAAGAACAAGGTAAGTGCCCTTGTCATTAAAGGAGTAGTTCACTTTAAAAAAAAACGTTTGCTGATAATTTACTCACCCCCATGTCATCCAAGATGTCCATGTCTTTCTTTCTTCAGTCGAAAAGAAATTAAGGTTTTTGATGAAAACATTCCAGGATTTTTCTCCATATAATGCACTTTACTGGGCACCAAACGGTCCAAGGTCCAAAAGACAGTTTCAGTGCAAACTGCAAACTGTTCAAAGGGCTTTAAACGATTCCAGACGATGAATAAGGGTCTTATCAAGCGAAACGATCGCTCATTTCAAAAATAAATAACAAAGTTTAAGTTTTATAAGCTCACATGCTCGCCTCGCTCTGTTCTGTGTAACTCTCCTGTTCGCACTCGTTCATCAAAATGAACAAATCTTTTT
>NW_026607438.1:0-38775 GCF_029890125.1 Rhinichthys klamathensis goyatoka
TTTTTTTTGCTTCCCATATTTATGTGTTTTAACTTTCCTCTAGTTTTCTCTGTTTGTTTGTGGTATAGGGTTAGGATTATATCATTATTTACTATTATTATTTAGCTTAGTAATAATAATAAAATAATATAATATTATTATTGTAGGCTATTATATAATATTATTATTATTTTTTGGTTTGATTCCCATATTTATGTGTTTTAACTTTCCTCTAGTTTTCTCTGTCTCTGATGTTTGTTTGTGGTATTTTGATCCTGTATTTTGAGCTCTTTAGTTTCTGTTTAAGATCACATGACTCTCGTCTAGTGTCGCCTATAATAATATTATACTATATTATTAATATTTAATTTTTTTTGGTTTGATTCCCATATTTACACGTGCTTTAACTTCACTCTAGTTGTGTTTGCTTGTGGTATTTTGATCCTGTATGTTGAGCTGTGTAGTTGGTGTCTAAGGTCACATGACTCGTGTGTGTGTGTGTGTGTGTGTCGCCTATAGAGTCTGTAACTCGTTGTAAAGCAGATTGATGGAAACACGCGAGATGTTATCGCAGTCGTGCTGAAGGTTGAGTCTCTCTCCTGCTCACTCAGCACTTCAGCGTCTCCCTCTTGACGTTAATGAGGACGTGTTAAATGGAGACGTGGATGGACGGATGTTTTGTTTTCATATGCAGAGGTCAGGGAGATTCTGAGGATTCTGATTGGTCCATCAGGAACACATTTGCATAAAGGACAGTAGGCAGTTGATGTCATGTATTAGCATGAACTTTTCCAATTTATTGATAGATTAAAAAGAATGAAAATCAGCCTTTCTTATACAGGGATTTCTTAAGAGCAATTAGTTGACAAACCAATATATATATATATTTTTTTTTTAATAGATTTTGAAAATATGTATTTTTGCATGGTTCTAAGCATGACTGTATTGGCACTAAGTTTTATTTATATTTGAGAGAAATGGGATGTGTCCCAAATTGGACGTGACACAAAACAATTTAACCAGAATATGTAAAATATGCACTTCCACATTTTAGTATATTTTGTCAAGTTTCTAGCAAAAATAACGGTTATAAAATATTTTATAAACTATTAATATAATAGATGTAAAAATAACTTGTTATAATGTTTTTTTTTTTTTTTTTTTTTTTTTTTTTTTACAAATTTCCAGCAAAAAAACAATTATACAATTATAATTTATAATATAAAATAACTATGAAATTTAAATCGTTATAAAAATAGCATATTTAATGCATTGGTATTTGGTATATAAAGCATTTTATTAGTTGAAATTTACAGCAAAAGTATCTATTCTAAAATATTTTTTTATAAATAAAATAAATATATAACATAATTATAAAAATAACACGTGTAAAGGGTATTTAGTGTACATAAAGCATTTTATTAGTCAAATTTACAGCAAAAGCTATTTTTTTACTTTTTAAATGATATATTATAGAATTTATATAGTCTTAATATTTATAATCCAGCAAAAATAAAAAAATATTTTATTTACTAATATAAATAACTAATTTTATCTAGACTTTATATTTGTAATCCAGCAAAAAGCTTTTTTAAAATATATTTTATAGACTAATATAAAATTATAACTATATTAACTATACTAAACTAGACAAGCAAAAATAACTTTTTTTAAATTATTTTAAAAACATGTATTTTAAAAACATGTAATGGATGTGTGTGTGTGTGTGTGTGTATATATAATATAAAATAATATAATATAATATAATATTATATTATAATATGAGAGCAGTAAAAGTCTTTTTATCAAATGAAGAAAGATTGTTATATTCCTGTTTGTGTGTGTGTGCGTGTGTGTGTGTGTGTTGTTCTCAACAGGCGCATGCATGTGCATATTTTGCATGTATTTCCACATTTTCTTGGCACGCTTGCTCTGTGTTTGTAGTCCCGTACGAGCTGTGTCTGTCAGTCTTGCGTCCCGTGAGTCACACACTCGTGTGCTCGGCGCTGGCAGCTGTGACTCCTCATACGAGGCGTCGTGTTCGAGTGGCCCGCGGATCAGATGCAGTAAACCCTGCGGGCAGATGATGAGTCGTGACACTTTTACTCAACTTCATATCAAGGACATCGGAGATCAATCATAGTTGTTAGGATGTAAATATCATATATATAAAACTCTCAAATAGGGAATGGTCATAATTACCAATCCAAACTCATTGTGTTTGAACTCATTAATACTATTGAACTCATTAATACTATTTAATGTTATATTTACATACTTTTGTGTTTATGTTGAGCGCTCTACATTTTGTTTTTAGTGGGCTAATGAACAGAACTGTGGAAATTATAAAGGAGCATGTGGGTTATAAGCATTTTCCTTCACTTATTAATTAATTTATATATATATATATATACATATATATATTTTAGTATATATAGTGTCATTTTATAGTGCCTAATATACACTCACCGGCCACTTTATTAGGTACCCCATGCTAGTAACGGGTTGGACCCCCTTTTGCCTTCAGAACTGCCTCAATTCTTCGTGGCATAGATTCAACAAGGTGCTGGAAGCATTCCTCAGGGAGTTTGGTCCATATTGACATGATGGCATCACACAGTTGCCGCAGATTTGTCGGCTGCACATCCATGATGCGAATCTCCCGTTCCACCACATCCCAAAGATGCTCTATTGGGTTGAGATCTGGTGACTGTGGAGGCCATTTTAGTACAGTGAACTCATTGTCATGTTCAAGAAACCAATTTGAAATGATTAGAGCTTTGTGACATGGTGGAAGTAGCCATCAGAGGATGGGTACATGGTGGCCATAAAGGGATGGACATGGTCAGAAACAATGCTCAGGTAGGCCGTGGCATTTAAACGATGCCCAATTGGCACTAAGGGGCCTAAAGTGTGCCATGAAAACATCCCCCACACCATTACACCACCACCACCAGCCTGCACAGTGGTAACAAGGCATGATGGTTCCATGTTCTCATTCTGTTTACGCCAAATTCTGACTCTAACATCTGAATGTCTCAACAGAAATCGAGACTCATCAGACCAGGCAACATTTTTCCAGTCTTCAACTGTTCAATTTTGGTGAGCTCTTGCAAATTGTAGCCTCTTTTTCCTATTTGTAGTGGAGATGAGTGGTACCCGGTGGGGTCTTCTGCTGTTGTAGCCCATCCGCCTCAAGGTTGTGCGTGTTGTGGCTTCACAAATGCTTTGCTGCATACCTCGGTTGTAACGAGTGGTTATTTCAGTCACTGTTGCCCTTCTATGAGCTCGAACCAGTCTGGCCATTCTCCTCTGACCTCTGGCATCAACAAGGCATTTCCGCCCACAGAACTGCCGCTCACTGGATGTTTTTTCTTTTTCGGACCATTCTCTGTAAACCCTAGAAATGGTTGTGCGTGAAAATCCCAGTAGATTAGCAGTTTCTGAAATACTCAGACCAGCCCTTCTGGCACCAACAATCATGCCATGTTCAAAGTCACTCAAATCAACTTTCTTCCCCATACTGATGCTCGGTTTGAACTGCAGGAGATTGTCTTGACCATGTCTACATGCCTAAATGCACTGAGTTGCCGCCATGTGATTGGCTGCTTAGAAATTAAGTGTTAACGAGCAGTTGGACAGGTGTACCTAATAAAGTGGCCGGTGAGTGTATATATATATATTAGGGCTGTCAAATGATTAATCACGATTAATCACATCCAAAATAAGTTTTTTTTACATAATATATGTGGGTGCACTGTGTATAATTATTTTGTATATATGTAAATACACACACATGCATGTATATTTAAGAAAAAATATATAATTTATATATGAAATATTTATATTTATATATAACATAAATTATATATAAATCTATATACAGTATATACATGAAAATATTTCTTAAATATATACAAGCATGTGTGTGTATTTATATATATAAAATAATTATACACAGTGCACCCACATATATTATGTAAAAAAAACTTTTATTTTGGATGTGATTAATCACGATTAATCATTTGACAGCCCTAATATATATATATATATATATATATATATATATATATATATATATATATATATCAGTATTTTTTTGTGTAATTTGTACAAATTTTATGTTGAGTTATTTTTATATTTAAATGTGTATATAAACATATATATAAACATATATAAAAAACAACTATATATAGCTAAAAAACAAACATTTTAATGACTTGAAAGCTAAAATAAAATATATAAAAATATAAACTTATTTTATTTGAGCAACTTTTTCTTTTTCGTTTAGTTTAACTTAACTTTGCAAAAACTGATAAATAAAATCTAATAACTTTAATTTTTTAAGTTTTAATTTTTAAACTCATAAAAATGTTATTTAAAATGAAAGCTGACAAAAACAACAACAAAATTATTAAAACTTTAACAAAAATTTAAGTGAAAACAGAAAATATAAATATAAAGTCCAATATATATATAGATATAGATATAGATACAAGGGACTGAGAGTGATATTCTTTGAGCAAAATATATAAGCACAAATCTCTGTAGTAAAATGACACTAATTAAAGCAATAATTCTGAAGTGTTGTTGGCTCACAGAGTGGACAGCAGTATAATAAAGACTCTTTGTAAATGATTTTTTAAATTGATGAATAATCATAATTAACATTTCTTCTGCCATATAATATAGGCTAGTTCATTAGTCTAAGTGCAGGCTGTTAGTGTTTGCCTGAAGGAGCTTGTTGCAGTAATACTGTAGTTAAATTCCAGCTGTGTGAATATATATATATATATATATCACACACACATACACACACACACACTAGTTTCTCTGTCCTGTGTTGAATCACTGTAGGATCTCCTGAGGCGTTCGGCCCGTGTGCGGTACATGATGCTGGTTATTAGTCGAGCTCTCGTGCAGATATATTTGATTAAGATGTAAGTGTGTGTGTGTGTGTGGTTCTGCCCCAGATATCTCTGTGTATCGCTGTGTTTCGCTCCTGGTGACGCAAACATTCCTGCTCCTGAAATATTCATTAGCAGCGGGAGAGACTGAACTCAGACGCATTTCTTCTTCAGCTCGGTTCCTCTTTTCTTCTCTCCTCTCTGAGGTTTGATTGTTACCCAGATTGTAATTAGTGATGCACTGAAATTTCAGCAACCCAAAAATAAATGTTCCCATTTCGGGCGAAACTGTTGTGGCTTTGACCGAACCGGTGGCGTTTAATTTTGTGCAACAGCGTGGATAAACTACGACCAGCAATCAGTCTTCATTCAGGATGAAACCGGATCGTTAAGGCTGTGCTGTTTCTGTTGATGCACGAACAAAACTGCTCTGAACCACAGAAATATGTTAAAGTCCCCCGTGAAAATGTAGCTTTTAATGTTGTTTATGTGTCTATGTGGTGTTTTTAATGCGCTTTAAGACAAACCATGTGTAAGTTCATAAGTCGACAGCATTGCTGAGTATTTTCTGCTTAAAACTGCAGTGAACCAAAGACAGTCTCAAAAACACGGTTTGAAATCGCTGGTGTTTCTGACGTCACAAACGACCTTGTAACCAATCAGATCAACGTGTGATCGTCAACCAGTGGATCTCTGAGCTGAGTGAGTGAGTGGAGGCGGGGCTCATTTGCATATTCATAGAACCACGCATACTAAATGAGGCAAAGGTGTCGAGT
This sequence comes from Rhinichthys klamathensis goyatoka, assembly GCF_029890125.1. Lineage (NCBI taxonomy): Eukaryota > Metazoa > Chordata > Actinopteri > Cypriniformes > Leuciscidae > Rhinichthys > Rhinichthys klamathensis. The sequence goes on from NW_026607438.1 coordinate 5,663, forward strand.
TACATTCAAGATATTTTAAGGCATGAGGAATTTTTCTTTTTTGGGTGATCAAAGGTGAGTTTTAAGGAATACAATATACTACTGGAGGACTTTAATAACATTAAACATTTGTAATTAGTGATTGTTTTGTGGACTTGTAAACATTATATTTTTTACTTAACCTGTTGTCTTCATTTTTTTAATGCATGTTTGAATAAATCTGTCATGGAAACAAGTTATGACGGCCACCATTTAAATGTTTATATTTTAACAATTAATTGGAGTAGAAACATCATTTTATCATTAAAAAAAGTTTATATTTAAACTAGGGCTGTCAAACGATTAATCGCATCCAAAATAAAAGTTTGTGTTTACATAATATATGTGTGTGTACTGTGTATAATTATTTTTAATACATAAATACCCACACATGCATGTGTATTTAAGAAATATTTGCATGTATATACTGTATATAGACTGAATGTAGCTTATATATAATGTATATTTTTATATAAATATAAAAATTGTATATATAAATAACATATTTTTCTTAAATATATACATGTGTGCATTTATATACAAAATAATTATACACAGTACACACACATATATTATGTAAACACAAACTTTTATTTTGGATGCGATTAATCGTTTGACAGCCCTAATTTAAACTGTCATATGTGCAATTTAATTGATTAAGTAAACTTAATTTTCAGCTTTGGTTTTTGGCTAAATTAATACTTTGTTTTGTTTTAAAAGTTCAGCTTGTGCATCACTAGTTTTAATAGAAGTTAATGTTTATTCAAACACAACTAGTTTTTCCCTGAGGTTGTTGGGTAATTTTGTGTTTTGCAGACGTACTTAGTAATTGCAAACCTGTTTGTTTTAATTGCTCAACGTCAATATGAGTTGTGGATATTGTATCAAAACGCTTCTAATTTATTTTATTGAATATATGCCTGTCGCATCCATTATAGATCTATTTCCATATGGTACTTCCGGCATCCCATTGGAAGAAAATTCAATTAAAATTAATGAAATGAACAAATAAATATGACATGCATCCACAACACATGCTCTCAATATTTACACAGTAGATATGTTGTATATGAGTGGCTTATTGCTTGACAATTTGTTAACCCAGACCAGGCGCTTAGCGGCAAAAAATACCTTTTTCTCCTCCTTTGTGCATGGATATGTGGGAAAAGTAAACCGGAGTGGGAATTCCTGAAGTATCCATGGAAGCAAGACTCATTCATGGATGAATGCACGTCTGGAAGTGTTTGAATGAGTTTTAGTCTGAATAGCTGTCCTGTAATAATCTCTAAAAGTCAATCTAACTCATGCACTTTCCACAGGATTACGATAGATGATGATGATGATTGTTTTTAATGAATTAAACCAATAGCTGAAACCTCTTTCTATAATTTCATTCATGCTCGCGTCTGTTCTGTAACACGATAGAGAACTGGAGCTGGGTCGTATTACGGTATATGACAGAAAATAATAAAGCACCAGTGTTATTTTAGTATTACTTACATACTAATGTAGTTTATATATATATATATATATATATATATATATATACACTCACCGGCCACTTTATTAGGTACCCCATGCTAGTAACGGGTTGGACCCCCTTTTGCCTTCAGAACTGCCTCAATTCTTCGTGGCATAGATTCAACAAGGTGCTGGAAGCATTCCTCAGGGAGTTTGGTCCATATTGACATGATGGCATCACACAGTTGCCGCAGATTTGTCGGCTGCACATCCATGATGCGAATCTCCCGTTCCACCACATCCCAAAGATGCTCTATTGGGTTGAGATCTGGTGACTGTGGAGGCCATTTTAGTACAGTGAACTCATTGTCATGTTCAAGAAACCAATTTGAAATGATTAGAGCTTTGTGACATGGTGGAAGTAGCCATCAGAGGATGGGTACATGGTGGCCATAAAGGGATGGACATGGTCAGAAACAATGCTCAGGTAGGCCGTGGCATTTAAACGATGCCCAATTGGCACTAAGGGGCCTAAAGTGTGCCAGAAAAACATCCCCCACACCATTACACCACCACCACCAGCCTGCACAGTGGTAACAAGGCATGATGGTTCCATGTTCTCATTCTGTTTACGCCAAATTCTGACTCTAACATCTGAATGTCTCAACAGAAATCGAGACTCATCAGACCAGGCAACATTTTTCCAGTCTTCAACTGTTCAATTTTGGTGAGCTCTTGCAAATTGTAGCCTCTTTTTCCTATTTGTAGTGGAGATGAGTGGTACCCGGTGGAGTCTTCTGCTGTTGTAGCCCATCCGCCTCAAGGTTGTGCGTGTTGTGGCTTCACAAATGCTTTGCTGCATACCTCGGTTGTAACGAGTGGTTATTTCAGTCACTGTTGCCCTTCTATCAGCTCGAACCAGTCTGGCCATTCTCCTCTGACCTCTGGCATCAACAAGGCATTTCCGCCCACAGAACTGCCGCTCACTGGATGTTTTTTCTTTTTCGGACCATTCTCTGTAAACCCTAGAGATGGTTGTGCGTGAAAATCCCAGTAGATTAGCAGTTTCTGAAATACTCAGACCAGCCCTTCTGGCACCAACAATCATGCCACGTTCAAAGTCACTCAAATCACCTTTCTTCCCCATACTGATGCTCGGTTTGAACTGCAGGAGATTTTCTTGACCATGTCTACATGCCTAAATGCACTGAGTGGCCACCATGTGATTGGCTGCTTAGAAATTAAGTGTTAACGAGCAGTTGGACAGGTGTACCTAATAAAGTGGCCGGTGAGTGTATATATATATATATATTAGTGCTGTCAAACGATAAAAATCTTTAATCGCATTAATGTCATAGTTAACTCAATTAATCGCACATTTTTATCTATTCTAAATGTCTCTTGATTTCTTTTTGTCCCATTATTTTTTCTCATTTTAATGCTCTTATCAATATGGAAAAGTGGATCGGCTTGCTTTGTGCAAATGTTTTTTATTGAAAACAACATCAGCATATACTGTGTTCAATTTCACACTAACATTCTCACTTGGAGCAAATAGTCTCTCACACAATGTAACACTGTCCATCAATAAAAGGGTGAAAAACACTGACGAGGTCCTGATGTTGACGAGGGGGCGGACAATCCGCATCAGCTGTGTGTGTGTGTGTGTGTGTGTGCTTGGCCATCATCAAGTGGTGTTTCAGACTGGGCGTGCTGCGATGATGATAGCTCAGTTCACAACGGCAAAACACACAGATCACTTTGGTCTCGTCAATGGGACCATTTGGCAACTTTTTAAAAGTAAACTTTCCATTCAGAATCTTATTGGCATCCATTTCGGCGTCTCGCGCTCGTCATCCACTCAAAACGTAACGTTAACCTACTATTTGGCCGGCTCGCAAGCCCAAACAAGTGTGTGCGGCGTGCCTGTTGTTTTGTTTCTGGTCTAGCTAGATCCGCTTGCGCTTTGTTCGGCGAAGCAACAAAACGTCCCTGTTAAGGGTGCTCCGATTGATCGGTCGCCGATCATAATCGGCCGATAATTGCTTTGGGATGTGTGATCGGTGGTCACTATAAAGGCCGATCCAGAAAAGCCGATCAGACGACGCAAAACTCGCGAGACAATTTTTTTTACGCCCTGGTAAAAATGGCTTCACCGGTCTGGCAATTCTACAACAGGGCTCTCAAGTGTCAAGCATTGAGCGTGACAGTCACTCATTTCGTCTTTTGTCACGCTCTCCCGCCACACATTGTATTTCTCACGCTGAAAAACTATTTGTAATATATTTAATATGCCGCAGCGCCCAAAACTCTGGCCGCGCTGCTCTCACTGTGGAACCGGCATGAATCAAGCGCGTTTCCTCTGGTGTTGTTCGTCGAGCTACACAATAGCCAATCAGAAAATAGCACTATTGTATCTGGGTAAGATTTAACGCAACAACCAATGACAAAAATGTAGCGCGCGTCCGAGTGAAGCCTGCGCGAGGCACAGAGCAGTGTATCCATGCAACTGATCGCCGCGGCAACGAGCGCGCAGCTTGAGTTTAAAAACACATTTTAGCGCTAGATTTCTTATTTAATAGCGAACTAAATGAATAATCTGCTAGTTAACTGAAGATGTTTTATTTATTTATATTAGGTACATGGTGGGACAGACTTCACTGGATCTAAAAAAAAAATCAATCTAACCATAGATGTGACCAGTAGTGGTGGCTTTCTTAATCTGTTTAAAATAATTTTGCAAGGGTTCTTCACACACACACACACACACACACACACACACACACACACACACACACACACACACACACACACACACACACACACACACACACACACACACACACACACACACACACAACAAAAGGTTTCTCTACCTCTCTCTTCCTCTCTAAATGCCCACAAAATCTGACTAAGCATCCCAGAAAAAAGCAAAGTTATAGATACAGATATGGAAGTTGTTAGTTTTTGTTTTGTTTTGTTTTGTTTTTTTGTTGCTGTGCACTTTACTACCTGTGGTCCTTTAAGTGTATTAGAAAAACTGATGGCTGACTGACTCAAAACATTATTTTGGCTATAGCCTTTTTTGTTGCTGTTTTTAGTTTAAAGTAGTCTAAAGCTAAATTTAAAGACTCAGATGTTCTGTCTTTTATTAATTTTATTTTATATTCTACAGGAAAGTTGTATGTCAAGCCCTAAGCTGCTCCCAATAACCAAGCTGCTATGTTAATACATGTTGCTTGCAAATAAATACACAGGTGTCAATTCATTATGCATCGTCTTCTCTTAAATGTAATACTTAATGTACATTGTTGTTAAATATAGTTTAATAAGTAATGCTACATGATAAAAAGAAGTCTTCAAATAGACCCTGTAATCGGTGATCGGTTATCGGTATCGGGTGATACAGCTTCCAGTAATCGGCGATCGGTGATCGGCCCCAAAAATCCTGATCGGAGCACCCCTAGTCCCTGTTGCAAAAGCATGTGAAAAAAACAAAGTTTGCTAGGCCCAAAAGACCGCTAATCGCGCGATAAAAATTTATGCCGTTAAAATGGGTTTGCGTTTACGCCGTTTATAATGCGTTTAACTGACAGCCCTAATATATACATATGTGTATGTATGTGTGTTTTTTTTTTTTTCCATGCTTCATTTTATTTTTAGTATGTTTCTATCTATCTTTATTTTTATTTCAGTTTTAATAATTTTAGTACCTTGACTTTTTCATCACTGGCAAAATGGGTTTTCAATTACATTTGGCTGTCTATACAGTTGTGAAGTAGCACCGATTTAAAAAAATGTATCGCCTTGCTATAGAAAAAGGCTTTTCTTCTCTATTGCCAAATAGATAGAAAACTCCCAACACCCATAATGCACCGGGCATGTTGCCATCCGAGCCCACGCCCACCATGGATACGCTTAACCGAGTCAAATACCGCCTTGCTTTAGTAGGAAATACCTCTCAGCAAACTTTGAATCATAATGCTGTCGACTTGTATTGTTCCTGAAAGAGTAAACGTTCAGTGGGAGTAGGGTTGGGTACCGAAACTCGGTGCCAATAGGGAACCGGTTCCGACGTAAACGGTAGTAACCAGACCGAATAAGAACGAAAATTTCGGTGCCTGATCTCGGTGCCTAACTTCATTAGACACACACGCACACACACAAGGTCTCTCGCTCTCTCTCTCTCCGCCGTGCGTGTGCTACACAGTTTGGAGCACAGTCTCTTCTGTCTCGCAAGCGCGCTCTTTCTCGCAAGGTTTGGCTGCATTTCACGTGTAAAATTACGTGTCAAAACGCCCTCTGGGTGTGCCGATAGTCTGAATCCCATATAGAATCAAGCCAATTCATTGGCTGATGGCGCGGGCGCCGCATCGACGCACTTACGTCGTCATACTATGTTGGCGCGCGCGCGCCATCTGCTCCTCAGATTTATTTGCCGAAGTAGGAAGCTGGTCGGCAGCGCGAGGAGCTTGGCAGCGTCTCGTTCCCTATTGAGAGATATGTTACACCAGTAACCAGAGATGTTCTCTTTCATAGGTTCACTCAACGCTGCGTAGCTAAGAAGCAGTGGATTTGTAGGCTGCTGTATCACGTGCCGTTTGAACTGACGCGCTACAGCGATCTGTCACATTTCAAAGAGCCAAAACGTTATTTATTGTGTGAATCTCGTAAAAATATTGACAGAATCTGACAGCTGTGGATTTGTTCCATATCAAAAGTAACCTTCTCTGTCTTGTCTGTCCGTGTCCTCTTTGTCCGCGATTTTTCTGTGTGAAAAGGGTCATTTGCGTGAGTCTCACGGTCAATGCGTGAGAGTTGGCAGCTCTGCCTGCTAGTAATCTCTATTAATCTCCAGTATTATTACATTGTTTGATACAATATTGTTTCATTTGATATTATGTAAATATGAATTTTTATTTTATATTGGTTTTATTATTACCATATGTTACTTGTATTTATATTGTTTAAAGATTTAAGTTAATATTGTGTCCAGTTTGGCCCTGTAAATTAAAGGGTATTATTTTTTGATAAAGTGTGTACGGTTTCATTTTCTTAAGTACCGATTTAAGAACCGTTTAAGCACCGGAACCGTTTAAAAAATACCGAGTAGGTACTGGAATCGGATAAAACCCAAACGATACCCAACCCTAAGTGGGAGTGAGTTACTTTCGGTCTCCAGCAAAGGATTCAGTGGATAAAGGCTGCAAATGATCATAAATACAAAGAGAATGTCACCCAAAATATGCAAAACCTCCATATTTGTAGTCAACATTTCAATCTGGATGACCACGAACAGTGTTTTAGGCCAAACTGCTGTTTAAAGAGTAGACCAAGTATGATACAATTACCAGTGATAAAGCTATACTTACATCAAGTCTTCTGTTAATAACCCTCTGATGATCCGACTGTCCGTGGGCGGGGACGCAAAAATGCAGAAGTATAATCTGTAGCTTTCACGAAAACCAAAAGACTTTTGACAAATAATTGTGCATTTCTGTGAGTCTGAGAGTAAACATTCTGCATTTACTACCGACATTGTAACAAAACAAAGCGGGTTGAAAATTGCTGAAATTACACGTATTTTGTTAGTTGTTAATGCAATAAAACAAAATCATCTTATATATATATTTTTTTTCAGCCCTATGTATTATTTTAGTTTATTTATCTTACCATTATCTATACATTAGCCTAAGTTTTAGGTTTGTTTTTGTAATTTTTCAATATTGCGTTTTTATTTGAATTTCAGTTTTACTACTTTTTTCATTCTCATGGTTATATAAAAGTTATAACATTTTGAGTTGCATTTCCAGCAAAAGGAACTATCTGATGAATACTGCATTACTGTGATGTAGAACCGCTCTCATGCTTGTTGTTAATGCATTAGTGTGTCCGTCTAGTGTTACTCTAGTCCAGAACAAACATGTGAGGTAAAGCGAGGGATGTGGGAGGAGGAGTGTGACGAAGCAAAAACTCAGCGTCCTCAATCAACACGTTCCCAGAGACCACAGGAGACGGCAGAGCCTCGGACTCTCACTTTTCCACGTGCGCTCGTCTTGAAGTGATGAGTTGATTGGTTTCAGGGTCACCTGACCCCCCTCTCAAGGTTTATCAACACTTTTTTTGACACAAGAACATTGTGTTTCCTGTAAACGGCCCAAAGGTGATGTTTGGTTAAACCCCGGGGTTTTTGCCGTCTTTTTTGTTTCTAGAAATGTACTTTATGCATGTAGGTGAATGCTTCTCGCCACACAAGCTTCACTTCATGTCAATACTGTCAAGATATATTAATAAATACAATAAAAATACAAATTAAGTAATAAATTAAATGCATGAAAAATAAATATGTACAATGTATTGTTGTAACAGTTTGAAGAGAATCTGGCTGAGGACGTAATTAAAATTAAATTTAAGTTAAATTTTAATTTTAACTTAATTAAATTTAATTAAGTTAAATCAAACTCTTGACTTGTTTATAGTTATTACCTAAACAACCTGCGGAGGTTGTTAGCACCATAGTATTGCAAGAATGCATATTAGTAAATAAAAGGAAAATACAAATAAATCATAAATATTTAATTATTAAATTAAATATGTAATGTGACCAGTGTCATTTTAGCATTATTTATTTGAATTGGCATTTTTTACTTTTTTTATTTTAATTTTAGTATATTTTTTGTGTGTTTTTATAATTTATTTAGTGATTTTATTTTTTGTTTCAGTTTTAGATTTAGTACTTTTAGGCAACAATTTCAATTATTTTTTTGTTGACACAATTTTCATCTATTTTATTTTGCTTCAGCTTTTTTCAATTATGATTTTTAATAGTTTTAGTTAAAAATAGACTAGGACTGCATTCTTGAAATACGTTGTCTGAACGTTTGGTTTGCGTTGTGAGAATGTTTCTAGCCTCAATGTTCTAGACAGATGCTAAAAATATCACCGTCTCCTCCTCCTCCTTTCTGCTTCAGTCCTGTCTTCGTACGTTTGGGTTCTGCTTGCGTTTTCGTCTCAGTTTTGTCCTCGTTCCCGGTCCTATTTCTGTCCTATAACTTGTTTAAGGAGTCTGTGTGTTCTCACTGCAGCGTTTGAAGATCCCTGTGTCACTGAGCTTTTTATAGCACGTCTGCAGCCGAGGCTCTTTAGGAGAGTCAAATCTTTTCGTTAAGGCCGTCCTGTGTCTGTTTAAGGAGGTTTGGGTGTTGGACTAAACCACAGTGATGTCTCTGTCCGTCTATTACCAGAACACGAACGCAGCAGAACTGATCCGTCGGCTTATTGAAAAAGAAAAGATATACGTTGAGGATGGAGAACGTGATGAATTGCTCATGGGATTCACTGAGTGATGGATTGAAAACTCAAGCCCATCAGAAAGATTGATCTTAAATCTATCACTCTCTTCTCATTTCAGTTCTGTGATTTATTGCTCTTGTCTGGCGCCTCCACATCCAAACATCCCCGCAATAGCTTGGGATTTATTTGCTGCAGGTTGACGTAACTATAGGATATTTCATTGCAACTTAAGCCCTATTCGCACGGGATAAGCGGAGCCTGTGATTTTACTCGAATTTACTGACTTATCTCCCGGATATGATGTCAATAGGCTATTGCTCGGAAATGTCTTGTCGTTATTATAGGTCTAGCTGTATGATATATCATAAACAGAAGAGTGTCCCTTACCGGATGCTGCTATACATGTCATTCATCTCCATCTAATTATTCTTTTTGTTTTTGCTCTTCTGATGGTTTTCAGCTTTCTATTTCTGCAAATTGTATAGTTGTATGGTGTATAGCGATATGACCCAGCACCCCAAATACTATGAAAACACTCCATTCTTCGCGAAAGATGGATAAAAAAGGGTACAAAAAATTATAAACGACCCCGCCAAATCACAGAGATGCCGATTCGCACGGGATTAAGATCTCAGACAACATCCGCAATTATTACAAATGACTAGAGGTCACCAGGTAATTCTTATCCCGTGCGAATAGGCCTTTAGTCAATTTTGGTTTGATTTTCAATGCATGTCTCTAGGTTAGGGCTGCACGGTCAATTTAAATACATCCGAAATCACAATATTGCAAAACCTGCAATTTAATTAAATAAATAGATGTTGCATGTTTTAGAGTAAAGCGCAGCACTGTGTTCATTTACACGTGAACCGCTCATTATCCGCCGGTGTTTTCAGCGTCTGCATCGAGTCATTTTAACCCTTGAGCTGTGCTGAAAACCCTATAACTCTTGTGGTGTTCCCTGTCAAAAATGACCGGGCTGCAAAACATAGCTTATAAATCTCTCGTTATGCTACCTTATCACCAAATATTGGATTCAATCTTTTTGTCAACTTGTTTTCTTTAAATTAGGACATGTTTTGTATTTATTTCTGAAACGGCTTGATTGTGGACCTCATTGATTTGAGACTCGCTGATTGGAGAATAAAGTTCATCTCTGTGAAAAAGAAAGCCTGTAATACTCAAAATATTTTGTTTGTGCACGAGTATGCATGTGTGCATGAGTATGCATGTATACACACATGCACGGGTCCGAGGCCTTTATTTTTGCAAGCCCACATCTACATATGTGAACATCATGAACACACTTCTGATTTTCGACACCCCCCCCCAAAAATTGACACAATTATCCACAAATAACGCTTTTTTTTTCACTCAAAAACTGAGGTAAGCTTGGATAAATAAGGCCTATCATTTATCAGTTCCAAAAATAAATACAAAACCTTTCCTAATTGAAAGAAAGATTGAATCCAATATTTGGTGATGTAGCATAATGAGAAATTTTTAGTAGACCGGTCATTTTTAAACTTGAACACCACAAGTGTTACAATGTAGGGCAAAAAACCCCCACAAAAAGTAGAATTTTTTTGGGGAATTTGTTAGACTCTGGGTGAGTAAAGTTAGTACATTTTAGTCCAATGCAATAACATTAACTAGTGGGTCAAAATGTCCCGAATACAACATAAAGGTTAACAGGCATTTGTGAACGTGTGCCAAATATCCTCATACTTGTAACAAGAATGTCTTATCAACACGAGAAGGGCTTTTAAGGGCTCTGGTTTTACCTTCGATTAAAAGTTTTTGTTTCCCCAAATCGTGCAGTGCTATTCCTGGTTCATTAGTGCTTGTTCCACCGTTCACGCACTTTGTCTCTTTTCTTAGCTCAAAGTATGCACATTCAATACTGGCTACGTTTACATGCAACCAAATAATCCGTTAGTAATCTGATTGGCAGCTCAATCCGACTAAAAAGCCTTCATGTAAACCCCTTAAGCGATCCGATTGAGCTCGATCCGAATGAAATTTCGATCGGATTGAAAGGGGTGGTTTATTCCTTTTCTAAACAGATCGAGAGGACATGTAAACACTTGATCGGATTGAAAACCGAAACTGAAAGGACTGCGTATGTCCAATGACGTAAAATAGGGTAATGTATGACGCGCTGAACGAGCTGTTCTTCCTGTGTCATATAAATGAGTGTCTCGGTATTCTAGACTCTCGTTCTCCTTTTCCTCGGCATCTCTGAAGTGGAGCAGGACAAAATCCCACCAGTTCATATGGTTACTTACTCTAAATTATGACCAGACATGGGTAAATATTAAGTCTGCCGTTTAAAACAAATAAAGAACCAATGTAGTTCATGTAAACACTAGGTTCAGATTCATCAATCGGAATGAATTCAGTCCGATCGAAACAAAAGTTGTGCATGTAAACATCATAAATGAATGGCGTTCGTCCTCTGTCAGCCTCACATTGGTTCCAGTGTGATTTCACCTTCAAGGGTGTTTCGGTGGGCCGATCTCTGGCTCGTTGCCTGTCGACTGCAACTCTCAGAGTTTCTGCTGGCTCCACGCCTCGGGACACGGAAACAATGGCTTTCCATTCATCCGCTTAATGGAGAAAGTGCTGGATAATTTACATGGGATAAAGGGGGCGGCTGAAGAGTGAAGAGATTTCTTTGGCTAATACAAGAGCTCTGCAACCATTCATTTCTCTCAACTGACAGAACTTTTCCCATCTATTCTCCATTCCAGCCAAAAACACACTTAGGGCCCTATCTTACACCCGGTGCAATGCAGCGCCGAGCGCGACGCAAGTGTTTTTTTGCTAGTTTCAGCCCGACGCACTTATCATTTTCACGTCCTGCGCCACGTTGTTTAAATAGCAAATGCATTTGCCCATTTATGTGCCCATGGGGTTCTGGTCTGAAAACCAGGTGTGTGTGTGTGTGTGTATTGTTGGCGTGTTGCTATTTTGAGGCAACAGAAATAGACTGTGTTTAATAAGCAGAGTGGACGCGCGTTATGGACCCGCCTATAGGCTCACATTACTAACGCACTCTTTAAATAACAAAAAAAATATTGCACCATTGACTTTAGACCAGGTTTCAGTTGGTAATATTTTTTTTTGGTTATTTAAAGAGTGCGTTTGTAATGTGAGCCTATACGGTGAACGTGATTTCACCAAGTACCACATGTTCCCGGATCAACATCTTTGTTGATCCTGGATCAACTTTCCAATCAACCAATCAGATTTGAGGGAAAAGTTTACTGTTTATCTCAAGTTTAGCCTTAGAACCAGGGTGAAGTACTTAAACATCAGTGTTATTCACCTATCATTACCCTCTGATTTTAGGGAAAAGTTATGGGTAGGGTTAGGTTTAGGGGTAGGGATTGGGTAAGGACTACATTTTGGGACAGGAATGTTGATCCAGGATCAACAAAATATGTTGATCCAGGACCATGTCTTACTTGGGAAAATCACGGTGACCGAGCCTATACGCGGGTCCACAACAACGCACGCACACTCTGCTTATGACACACAGCAGCACACAAACATGCCAAATATATAAAATAAAAGGATTACAATGTAAAAGATTATTATTGTGATGGTGGAATCCGGCTTGTCCTGTAGATGGTTTGCTTGCGCACTTTAACCTCACACACGAGCAGATCCGTTTCCTCGCTAGAGAAGCGTTCAGTCTTTCCATTATCAAATTACTTAATGTAAATAGCGAATCCGCCATGACGTGAGCGCAACTGGCATTTAAAGGAAATGGGAGATGAGATTCTGATTGGTTTAACGCACGTAAATCCCAAAACACACCCATTACTCATTAAGAGAATAGACACAACCCTTTTAGACCATGCGCTTGGCGCACAGACCATTTTTCCCGTCGTTAAACTAGCAAAAGTGGATTCGGACGCACCCTAAGTGAACTTGCTACCTGCGCTTTAGACCATCGCTAAAATAGGGCCCTTAGACTCTGTTGCAAAATCTAGTGCTCTACATAGGCAGCATTGTAAACATCAGAGGTGCACTCATAGTCCAAACGGTAGACCGCATAATTATGCTTTCTTCTAAAATATCTTATTTTGCCATCTTTGCATGTTACATCTATCTGGAGAAGATAGTACCATAATTCATTGCAATGAGCTTGGTTGAAAAAACCATCCATGATGGCGACCGAAGCAAGAGAAATGTTTGTGTAAATGTAATTATAAGCAATGTAGCAGCAGACAAAATATTCATTTGTAAATTAAAATTGAGTGTTTTACAAGAAAATACTATATCAGTCTTTCTAATTCCAAATTTCATGTGCAATTCGATGTTACAGTTTCTTTGTACTTATTTGTAGGATTTACTTCAAAAACTGCTAGTAAATTTTACATCAATTATTTTCAGTGTACATATATTTTCAGTTTTACTGTAAAATCATACGTTAATATGCAATCGCTTTTATTATCATTTGTAATATTTATGATATTTTGTCTGAAATGGGTTCTGTGTGAGGTTCAGGGTTCCCGCGGATCCTTAAAAAGTCTTAAAGTCTTAAATTAGATTTTTTAAAATTTAAGGCCATAAAAAGTCTTATAAAGTCTTATTTTTACTTATGAAAGGTCTTAAATTTTAGATGACACTTTGACTTAGACATATCTAAAAGCTTTCCAAATTAAAACCATCTAATTAGCGTACGTATTTTTATTGATTTATTATTCTATCTTTGTGGATTTGCTAGTTCACGTGACATTTCGCGTCACTCGCGAGTCGCGGCAGCATAACTGTCTCCTGCACGCGAGAGGAGAGAAGGAGAAGAAAGGTCGTAAATGTCAGTTCAGTTGTAAGTTCATTCTTTATGTGCGTATGGTGTGCGATGTGTATTGTCTTTTATGATATTGCAATCATTGTTTTAACAATGTACGAGGCACTGCGAGCTGACATCGCATTTCTCTCGTGCTTTCACTGCGTGATGTGTGCAGTGTAACTGTTATGTCCCCAAGTTAGTTTTTGTCTTATATTTATATCATATTATGTTCTTATATTAGAATATCACATCAGAAAGAGTGCCGTTTTCCCGTGCACGATTCCAAGTGTGATATTTATGTTATACAACAGTTAAATTAACAATAAGTTAACATTGAGTTACTTTTTAGACACAATATTGTCAATATTGTTTGTTTTCCCTTTATTTCGCCGACTATAATTTCAAAATGAAACCGTAGCAGAGTCTCAATGCAACCGACAGCGATTATTTCTTGACTGAAATCCGCGTTTTGAACGAATCACTTGCTTCTTTCCCGAATGAATCAGCCGTTTGAACGAATCGGTTGAATGAATGACTCACTTATTAAGACAGTGATTTGCCGCTGCGGTTTCATATTTAAAGTACCCTTTAAATAAAATGTTAAAATTAGAAATCATTTCATATTTAAATATTGAATATTGATTTAAGAATATATATCTCATAGCTTTATTTATGCAGTTGTAAATGGAGTGTAAATAAATTAATGCCACTTCTGATGCCGCTTCTGTCACCTCTGCACTGCAAAGATGGATTTTGATTGAATGATTTAATTTGACTGTAACAGTGGTACTGTATGATTATTATATAATTAAGTATTATTGTATAATTACTGTATAATTTAATTTGAATGATAGTATTTGACATTAAAGGTGATGCATAACTCTAAATAAGTTTAGAAAAAATGTCCATATATAGGTGAAAATGCCCCTGAAAAAATCAATTTAAGGTGGCAAATATTGCCCCTTAATTAAAATATTAATTTCTGTCACTGCTGTGAACTGACCACAGCATAGAATATGAAAAATATGAATATCTTCGTGAGTCAGCTGTCAACAATAGACCTAAACCAGCCATGGCACCAGCACAAAAACACAATCAGTAAAATATCATCTAATTATTATCAACAAAACGTTGAAAATATCAAGATATATTTTTGTCAATACTGCACAGCCCTAATGTACGGTATTAATTTTGATTTCTTCAGGTCTTAAAAAGGTCTTAAAAAGCCTTAAACTTGACTTTCAAAAGTGTGCAGGAACCCTGAGGTTGTATTTTGACTGTCTGCCCGTCATGTAACTCGTTAAAAGCCCTCACCTTGCCTCTTCTTTAGCCACTTTACGCTAATGAGGATATACAGCACAGAATTAGCAGCGGACCGTCACTAATTATATTAGCTTTTGACACTAGTGCAAACTGCACTTTGATACCTTGCAAACAAAGAGCATTTAAAGCGTTTTTGTTGTTGTAGGAGTTAAGCATGGCGCAATATTTATTTACTTCATCATTTTTTTTATTAAATCTTCAGCCCTTCAGCAGTTTTCATCACATTTCCAGCAGAATCTCTCGTCTGCATCTGATGCTCTTTCATACGCAGGTTTCCAGTCTCACTGGAGGAAGATTTTCTATGTCATCTTGATTTTTGCAGGAATGCACAGATGAAATCTGCATATTGAACCATTTCTGAGTCGCCAGCAGTTCTGCTTCCATTTCTCCCTTTTTTTTACTCCTGTCGCTCTTTTTACTCAGTGTCCAAATGTAAACTGATGGATGGAATGATGGATGGAACGATGGATGGAACGATGGATGGATGGATGGATGGAACGATGGATGGAACGATGGATGGATGGATGGATGGATGGATGGATGGATGGATGGATGGCTGGAACGATGGATGGAACGATGGATGGATGGAACGATAGATGGATGGATGGATGGAACGATAGATGGATGGATGGAACGATAGATAGATGGATGGAACGATAGATAGATGGATGGATGGAACGATAGATAGATGGATGGAACGATAGATAGATGGATGGATGGAACGATAGATAGATGGATGGATGGAACGATAGATGGATGGATGGAACGATGGATGGATGGATGGAACGATGGATGGATGGAACGATAGATGGATGGAACGATGGATGGATGGAACGATAGATGGATGGATGGATGGATGGAACGATAGATGGATGGATGGAATGAAAGATGGATGGATGGAACGATAGATGGATGGATGGAACGATAGATGGAAAGATGGATGGATGGAACGATAGATGGATGGAACGATAGATGGATCTATCGATGGATGGAATGATAGTTGATGGATGGAATGATAGATGGATGGATGGATGGAACGATAGATGATGGATGGAATGATAGATGGATGGATGGAACGATAGATGAATGGAATGATGGATGGATGGATGGAACATTAGATGATGGATGGAATGATAGATGGATGGAACGACAGATAGATAGATGGATGGATGGATGGAACGATAGATGGATGGATGAATGGAACGATAGATGGATGGATGGAACGATAGATGGATGGATGGATGGATGGATGGAACGATAGATTGATCGATGTCTATTTCTAGAGATGATAGACTTTAATGCAATGTTTTATAATTGTAATAATTATACATAAAATATTTCATATGAAATTCTTCAGTCGTTATCTTGTGAAACAGCTCTAAAGAATTGTATTATCATTTTTTCACTTTGAATATAGATAGATAGATACAGAAATAATGTAAGATGACTGATGGCAGTTCAGTTCTCGTGTGAACATCATGATCTCTGTGTCTTCATCACAACTATCAAACAGTGCTGCCATAGCAACATGCCACCGTCTGCCCCGTGGAATTGTGGGAGTAAACCCATGGGGATTCTGGGAGTGTGGCATGTGTTCATACAGCTGTGTGAGGCGAGCACTGATTCACATTCAGCAGGAGCGAGGAGGAGATTTATTCAACACACACACACACACACAAACAACTTTTTCATGTTTGTTTCTAAATGTGCGTTTAAATAAACTTGAATACATTCTCATTCGTTAATTACAAAAATCAAAGCAATGTGAAACATGAGGCTTCTATGAGCAAAATGTCAGGAAAAAGCCCCACCTCTGCCTTGTTTACATGGCAAACACGATATAAAGTCATAAATGTTACATTTTAAAGTTATTTTGTAACATTCTGAAACTGTAGAAGCCGAAGTTGAATATCGTTGCGTTAAATCATGATCTGTGTGTGCAGCTCCTCTCGTTGTCACTCGTGTGTGTGTGTGTGTGTGTGTGTGTGTGAGACCGGTGTTGGCATCTCCTGTCACTCTGTTCATCAGGAACATCTTCACCTTCAGACTGGCTTCATCAGAGCAATAGTTCACACAGCGTATAATGCAGTCATGAGCTTAAATCAAACTATTGCTACAGTGTTTTTCTTTAAATCCATATTTCTGATCTAATGCAGTGTTTTGGTGTCTGAAAATCTCAAGAACTGAAGTTGATTTCAGCATTTATGATGTCGCGTATCAACTTGCGTCTAAATATCCTCTATTTATTTATTCTATGGTGAATCCAAGGATGTATCCAAATAATCAATATTTGGGCGACCAAAAGTCATGATGTTGTATATATATATATTTTGCAGCATTTATTAGAAATATTGTATCTGTGCACATCATTATTTAAAATTCATGTGCCTCAATATTTGATCAAAATATCTCATCTCTTCTCTGATGGTGTGGGCGGGGCAACCTGTCACTCACATGAGATCAGCCAATAGCAAACCACAACCATCCAATCAATTCCCCACAGACAAAATCAAGCCCCGCCCACATTTGTTCTTGTTCCTGAAGCGTTTCGCTCTGATATACGACACAATAGAGATGAAAAGACTTCCGTTTCATGCCGACTTTAAACGTTTAAGTATTGGTTACTAAAACTGTTGTGTGTGATGTTTAAAAGCTTGATTGAATCTGTCCAGTCTCTCTATTTTGAGAGTGTGTGTGTGTGTTTCACGGCACAGCTGGCTCGGCTGCTGTTGCGCCAGTCGGGTTACAATTTAGAGACTCTTACACACACACACACACACACACACACACACACACACACACACACACACACACACACACACACACACACACACACACACACACACACACACACACACTCTTACAGAGGTGTCCTCTGTCCATCTGGTTGTGGTAGACGGGGTGTGTGTGACTGCGGGACGTCGTAGACGGAGTCATTTGCTCTTTGTCTCTCCCTACTGATAAAGTAAACCACACACACCAAAACCTTCCCAGAAACATGCAATCATACTTCAGGAACACGGTATGAAAGGTGTAACTTTGCTACTATACTGGAGTAAAACTTTGAGGAATCTGTACTTGTCTTGTTACATTTGCAAGGTGAAAATAAGGCTTTTTACTCCATTACACTCTCATGAAGACCTCAAAGTATATAATATGTCATGTGACTTCAGTCCTTTCTCAATTATTTAACAGTAAAGATAGCATTATTTTTAGTAAATGACATAACGTTCACTTTTTTTTCCCTTTTTTTTGTGAATTATCCATATCAGACAGACATTGATTTTTTTATTTTTTTATTTTTTTATTTATTATAACCTGAGTCGAGTGTGAACGCAATTCATGATTATTAGTCTAAAAGTCACTAAATTCAAATGCCAAACCACTGTAAATATTATCTGCTGAAAATATTCAGGATATTGGTTTACCTTAACAGTAAGAGAATTTTTTTTTGCCTCAAAATTACTAAAATTAGAAAGTCTCCACTACCTCTTGTTTTTAAGTCAATTAAATAATATTATATTTATATTTTACAATGTTAAAATATAGATACTTATGTTTTGCTTTTTTGAGTGGCTCCTTAATTTAATTAAATAAAATGTTTGAGACAGTATCTGGACGTTTAAATTATGAATAGTCATGGCTAAAATGCTGTTTAATATATGCATGGCACATAATATATGAAATTATTTTAGTCTTTTCTTGTTTGACATGTTAAATAGGTTTTAGTCCAGTTCAAATCAACTTAGTAACGTTGATTCACTTTTCGCAGCCGTTCGTCTGCCCTTTGACCTTTTGACCTCAGATTGCTGCCGTGATCGTACTTTACATATGTCCTCCTCGGGGGCCACTTTTGCATTAAATTACTTTCTTAAATGAAGCTCCTGGCCTTATTGTGCATGTTCTGAAGTACATGCGTCATGTACAAATGCAATGACTTTCTCCACGCCTGACTGTAATGTTTGTCTCTTCTTCGTAACTCCTCCGTCCAGTGACCAGGCTCTGATGTGCTCGAAACGTTCTCCAGCTGAAGCTCATTTCACTTGGCTGTAACATGTCCTGTGTGGAAGGAAGTGATGAAACTTGCAGAACACTGTGTTAACCTGCATTTTCTAGTTCAGAGCGAAAGTCTTCAGATGTTTCTCACGCTGTAATATGTTATCTGGACCATTCCTAATTTCTTCTGGAAACGGTCTTGTTTTGATTGTTGCACGTTGTAAAGTGTGTGTGTGTGTGTGGTCTATTTCTTCCCCCCCTGTGTCTGCTGGTCTTTCACCTCGTCCTGTGATGTGAACGGCGGCTCAAGGTCTCTTTAGATCAATGTTTAATCCACTCTAGATGCCTGTGATCACGTACCCTGTGAAGAGCCGTTTCTGACGCGCATGAAGCTTGAATATTGTGTGAAATGAGCTGGTTTAGTCAAAGGACACGGTGTGTGTGTGTGTGTGTGTTTCCATTCGTATATACAGCATCAAGTGCTTTATTTACTACAGATTTTTGTATTATATGTGTTAAAATGTATAATAATAATAATAATTTGTAATGAGAAGCGTTTGTAACTCTGTTGCCAAAAAGGAAAGAAGCTGTGGTTTTCTGCTTAATAAAAGCTTGATGGTGAACATTTGAAAAAAATAAAGATTAAATTTAATTTAATTTAATTAATTTTTAAAGTTAAATTATTAAATTATTAAATAATTAAATAAAGTTTTTTATTAATTGATTTTTCAATTATATTTTTAATATTGTAATTTCTTATTTGCAAATATAGTTTTAATAAAAAATAAATATATTTTTAAATACAACAATTATAATCAGTAATTATAATAATTTTTTTATTACATGTAGTAATAATAATAGTTGTTATTTTATAGTTCTGTTGATAAATCATTTTATTTTTTCATTTAATTTTTTCTTTTATATTTTTACAACTAAATAGTTTTTGCAAAATAGTTTTAATAGTAAATAACAAAATTATTATTATTATTATCAATTCTATAATTATTGTATGTAATATGACATTTTTTTTTTTTTTTTACAATAAATTGTATTTTATTAAAAATATTTTTTCAATTATATTTTACAAGTAATTTCCTATTTGCTAAATAGTTTTATTAATAATAATGAATAACAATAAAAATCTGAGTTTTTTGTGTGCATCCTTATTCCGTACAAACAATCATAGTAAATCTGGAGCTCTCTTTTTTTTTTTTGCCTTTTAAATCAAGATTGCAGTCTTTACTAGAAAATTGTTGATTTTTCTCATCCATTCATCCCTAGTACATGTCATATGAACAATTATTCAGTAATTGCTCATAACTCACGCTGATACATATTGAATATGGTTGATGTTTTTCTCTGATGACAGCTGTTATGGTTGTCTGTCATCTCTAACTAATTATTCATTTGTCCTGCACTCGCGCCGCCAGTCAAGCGTCTCAGGTTGATTGTATTTTCTGACCGGAGCAGAACGGATACGTCACTGCTGTAAATGTCAGATGAGAGACACAGGTTTCCACTGTCCATGTGTGTGCATGAGGAAGTTAAACTCATTACACAAGTTAGACGGACATGTTTAAATGACACCATTATATAACCCACTATGTTCATATCGCATGCATGAAGTTCATGTACATTCATGTGATTTGGAACTGTTTGTTTTATGAAGTTGATATCAAATAATGTGTGCGTGTGTATGTGTTTTCAGGGTGAGGAGGGACCGCCCAGCCTGGAGTACATTCAGGCCCGGGACCTGTTCCCCCAGAAAGAGCTGGTCAAAGAAGACGACGCTCTACAGGTCAGTTTCACTCACCAGACCACGAGTTTTGCCTCATGTCCTTAATGATTAATAATAATAATAAAAATAATTGTATATTGATTATAATTAGATACAATTATTAGGTATAATAATGAATTTTAATAATAATTATTAGAGATGCACAGATACTAAATTTCTCCGCCGATACAGATAGCCAATTATTCAGAATTATTTCTGCCGATACGATAATTCAGAATTATATCTGCCCGTACCGATTATTCAGAATTATATCTGCCCGTACCGATTATTAATATCTGCCCATACCGATTATTCAGAATTATATATGCCCATACTTATAATTCAGAATTATATCTGCAGATACTGATTATTATATCTGCATTAATAATAATAATAATAATAATAATAATATTATTATTATTATTATTATTATTCAGAATTATTTCTGCCGATACCGATTATTCAGAATTATTTCTGCCCATACCGATTATTCAGAATCATATCTGCAGATACCGATAATTCAGAATCATATCTGCCCATACCGATAATTCAGAATTATATCTACCCATACCGATTATTCAGAATTATATCTACCCATACCGATTATTCAGAATTATATCTGCCCATACCGATAATTCAGAATCATATCTGCAGATACCGATAATTCAGAATCATATCTGCCCATACCGATTATTTAGAATTATATCTGCCGATACCGATAATTCAGAATTATATCTGCCCATACCGATTATTTAGAATTATATCTGCCGATACCGATAATTCAGAATTATATCTGCCCATACCGATTATTTAGAATTATATCTGCCGATACCGATAATTCAGAATTATATCTGCCCATACCGATTATTCATAATTATTTCTGCCGATACCGATAATTCAGAATCATATCTGCCCATACCGATTATTTAGAATTATATCTGCCGATACCGATAATTCAGAATTATATCTGCCCATACCGATAATTCAGAATTATATCTGCCGATACCGATAATTCAGAATCATATCTGCCCATACCGATTATTTAGAATTATATCTGCCCATACCGATAATTCAGAATTATATCTGCCCATACCGATAATTCAGAATCATATCTGCCCATACCGATAATTCAGAATCATATCTGCCCATACCGATTATTCAGAATTATATCTGCCCATACCAATTATTCAGAATTAAATCTGCAGATACCGATAATTCAGAATTATTTCTGCCGATACCGATTAACCATTTATTTAAACATACATATATTATTACCAGTAAAAAAGCTCCTCTCTAGTGTTGATTTATAGATAACTAATGAACTGTGAACATTGCATAGCCTTTCTGAGGTAAATGTAACATTATTAAGTGACAATGTTCACAAGCTGTTTTATTGACGTCTTTCCGCAGTTGAAACACAGAAATGTATCATTTCTAATAAGGGTGTGCAAAAAAATCGATTCACATTTGAATCGGGATTCAATCTTTGCCGATTCAGAATCGATTCATAGAATTCCAAAAATCGATTCATATATTTTTTTTATTTTTTTAATGGCGTGCACGGGCGGAGTGGCAATCGGGTGAGTCGGGACTTTTACCGGTGGTTCGGTAGTGTTTTGAGGCTGCGAGGGCCGGTCTGATAAATAGTTACATTGCCAGTTCTTGCCGCCCGCTGGTCAAACTGTGCAGGCTCTCTGCTCAACCCGTAAATAAATGCATCGATCCGCAGATTATGTTTGAGTTCTTAATGGTCTGTAGATCTTTTGCCAAGCGTGTCAGAGCTTACGGGTTCTAAACCGCACTCGTATAGTTTTTTTTCTCTCTCTCATCAAAACCGAATATGTTCATCACGTTTGTGTGCATTTTATTTTGAGATTTCACCGGAACCACAACGGCGATATGAAGCGCGCGTCCGAGTGAAGACTGCGCGAGCCGCAGAGAACACTGTATCCATGACACTGATAGCAGCGGACACGAGCGCTCAGCTTGATTTCAAAAACAGATCTCTTATTTAATAGCGAACTAAATGAATGCTCTGCTAGTTAACTGGAGATACCCGCAAATTACGCCTATGAACGACTTCACTGGATCTAAACAAATCAATCTAACCATAGATGTTACCAGTAGCGGTGGCTTTTTAAAATCTATTTAAAATTATTTCGCAAGGGTTCTATGACATTAGTATATTTTTAGGAAGTTCAATGTGCCCAGTCGAGTTCACATTTCAACAGTCAGCCTGGGAGCTGAAGTAGTCCTTAAACCACATTTAGCATAATTGTTTGTTTGATCTGACTACAGCACTTTAAAGCTAAATGTAAAAGCTTTTTATTTAAGTTTTATTTTAAACTTGAATTAAATGTATTTGAAAGCTGGCCAAAGCTTGGCACTTTGCACTTTTTAGTTGCAAAAGTTTTTATTTTTGTATGAAGACAAAGTAATATCAAACTATATTTAATTTGTTGTGTTTTTTTTTCTTTTAAATTGTAAATAGGAAAAAGTAAACTACATTTATATACTGCGAATCGTTTTTGAATCGAAAATCGATTTTGAATTGAATCTTGAGACAAAAAATCGTTATCGAATCGTGACATTTTCTGAATCGTGCACCCCTGATTTCTAATGTAATCGCTGAAAGTTATACTGTATCTTTCACCAAACCCTTTGATGTTCATGCATGTTTTTTCATGCTATAACTTGTAATAAAGTGGAAGAAAAGACTTGAGGCTCTACAGCGATCTGCCATGTCACATTAAGGAGCATCAAAACACCATTTATTGTACGAATTTTGTGATAAAATTTCAAAACTGAGACTTTTGTTTTTCTTAGCCGAAACCGATTATTGGCCGATACGTCGGTGCATCTCTAATAATTATTATTCTTTATTATAATTATATTAATGATAATAATATAAATATAATTATTATATTTATAAATTAAAAAATATATTTATCTTATAAGTGGGTCAACACACCTCAGACTATAAAGGAAATATCAGTGTAAAGGAAATGAAATGAGGGATCTAGAATGGTTGGGGAGATGGTGAATAACAGATGTGGAGGTGAAAAGAGTGAAATGAATCAAAAGGACGAAGCAATGACACGATACAGCAGGGACAACCAGACACGAGACACGGGAACAAGAGCGGGAGAACTCGACATTGCCTGTTATTCAATGACTTTGCACAAACCTGCGAGTCTAAATGCAGCACTTCAAGTCCAGATGAAGGACTCTTGGCATGTTCCTGGGCTTACTGTGGTCGATTCATCAGTGCACATTATTGTAAGGTTGATGTTTGTGTGTGTAAAACTCGCTACAGCAGTTTTCAATCCCTTAGACTTGGGACTGGACATCTTTTGACCATAGCAACCATCAAAAACACCCTAGCAACAGCATTGCAATCACCCTCAACAACATAGCGTTGTGTGATGAGTTTTGCACCTCTTACAGTACACTTACCTAGAATAACTTGCTCAAAAGCACAATGGTGGGACTTTAATGTTTTATTTTATATTAGTTTTTTAATATTTCTTTTTTTTGTATTATTATTATTATTATTATTATTATTCAAAACAGTTTTTTCCAGTAATGTGCTCAAAGGCACAATAGTGGGACATTTTATATTTTTATTATTTTATTATTATTTATTATTTTTATATTATTTTCAAATTAATTTTTTGTATTTCAGTAATGAGCTCAATTACAATGGTGGGACTTATAGATTTTTTTTTTATAATAACATTTTTAATATTTTATTAAATATTTATTTTTGTATATCAAACCAGTTTTTTTCAGTAACATGCTCAAAAGGACAATTGTGGGACTTTTCCTTTTATTTTATATCTTTTTTTTTTTTCTCATTCCCTCATTACACACATTAATGTAAATGGCTCATAACCTTCCAAAACATTCGACAGGTTTGACTTTTATTTTATTTTTTATTTTTGGGTCAGATTGAAGCAGCTTGTCTGACACCCTTTCTTATTTTCGTTGTTCCTGCTGGAGGGAATGGATTGTGCTGTCCTGGTTAATATCCCCAGACACACACATCATTTATGATTCACTGTATGTGCAGTGCTTAATATCTCCCTAATGATTTATTCATAAACCGCAGACGATAACAATACTTGAAGATTCAGTATCTGCATTACAGGTGATTTCTTCATTTTGCAATTTAAATCCCATTTGTGTCTGGGTCTTGTTTTTAACCCCTTGTTGTTGCAAAATTATGACATGTTTGCAAGTAGTCAGTAATTGTAAGATTTTTAAAGTAATTTTTTTTTAAGGAAGAACATCAGTGGTTTTGATGAATTAAAAGAGAATGAAAATGATCCCACATCTTTCTGTATTTGGTGACATTACAGTCTCTCATGCATTTCTACTTGCAGGCGTGATTTAAAAAAATATATATATTTGGGGGTTTATTTATTTGGGGGTTTGATTATTTGAGGGTTTACTTAATAGGGTGTTTATTTATTTGGGTGTTTATTTATTTGGGGGTTTGATTATTTGGGGGTTTGATTATTTGGGGGTTTGATTATTTGGGGGTTTACTTAATAGGGTGTTTATTTATTTGGGGGTTTACTTATTTGGGGGTTTATTTATTTGGGGGTTTACTTATTTGGGGGTTTACTTATTTGGGGGTTTATTTATTTGGGGGTTTATTTATTTGGGGGTTTACTTATTTGGGGGTTTACTTATTTGGGGGTTTGATTATTTGGGGGTTTGATTATTTGGGGGTTTACTTATTTGGGGGTTTACTTATTTGGGGGTTTGATTATTTGGGGGTTTAATCATTTGGGGGGTTGATTATTTTGGGGTTTAATTATTTTGGGGTTTAATTATTTTGGGGTTTAATTATTTTGGGGTTTAATTATTTTGGGGTTTATTTATTTTGGGGTTTATTTATTTGGGGGTTTGATTATTTGGGGGTTTACTTATTTGGGGGTTTATTTATATGGGGGTTTATTTATTTGGGGGTTTGATTATTTGGGGGTTATTTATTTGGGGGTTGATTATTTGGGGGGTTTACTTATTTGGGGGTTTATTTATTTGGGGGTTTACTTATTTGGGGGTTTGATTATTTGGGGGTTTACTTATTTGGGGGTTTATTTATTTGGGGGTTTGATTATTTGGGGGTTTATTTATTTGGGGGTTTGATTATTTGGGGGTTTATTTATTTGGGGGTTTGATTATTTGGGGGTTTAATAATTTGGGGGGTTGATTATTTTGGGGTTTAATTATTTTGGGGTTTATTTATTTGGGGGGTTAATTATTTTGGGGTTTATTTATTTGGGGGTTTGATTATTTGGGGGTTTACTTATTTGGGGGTTTACTTATTTGGGGGTTTACTTATTTGGGGGTTTGATTATTTGGGGGTTTAATAATTTGGGGGGTTGATTATTTTGGGGTTTAATTATTTTGGGGTTTATTTATTTGGGGGGTTAATTATTTTGGGGTTTATTTATTTGGGGGTTTGATTATTTGGGGGTTTATTTATTTGGGGGTTTGATTATTTGGGGGTTTGATTATTTGGGGGTTTGATTATTTGGTGGTTTATTTATTTGGGGGTTTATTTATTTGGGGGGTTGATTATTTGGGGGTTTAATAATTTGGGGGGTTTAATTATTTGGGGGTTTAATTATTTGGGGGTTTATTTATTTTGGGGTTTATTTATTTGGGGGTTTGATTATTTGGGGGTTTAATTATTTTTGGGGG
This sequence comes from Rhinichthys klamathensis goyatoka, assembly GCF_029890125.1. Classification (NCBI taxonomy): domain Eukaryota; kingdom Metazoa; phylum Chordata; class Actinopteri; order Cypriniformes; family Leuciscidae; genus Rhinichthys; species Rhinichthys klamathensis. Next base: position 32,050 of record NW_026607438.1, read on the forward strand.
TTTAATTATTTGTGGGTTTATTTATTTGGGTGTTTACTGTAATTATTTGTCCTTAAAGATGAACACATGCATCCAGTTGCATTGGGATGCAAATGTAAAGATGTGCATGCAGGGATCCTGATAACAATGCCATGCATCTGGACTCATATATTATGTTAGTTTGATAGAGGAACAATGACTGTTTTCGGCGAAAGATAAAACAGCTGTCGCGAATGCAAGCATCCTCCTTCACGCAGCCTTCAGTCTTTGTTTGGTCTTTATGCGATGTGTGTTTGGAGCAGTTCTCCGTCGTGTGGGTTGTCAGACTCTCTCGGTGAAGATCTGTGGAGTCGTTCTTCTAGCGCTTACCTGATCCCTTTGAAGCAACACTGCTTTCATGACTCGTTGTGTGTCACTCGGTTGACGCGCAGCTCCATGAAATATGGATGCAGTTTTCCCATATATCAGCAGAATACACCAGACACCACCATGCTTTATTTCTCCTTTCCTAAAGTCCACTTGTGGACACTGGAGTACAAGTATAAAATTGCCTATAAATATCTCTTAAATACGAGCTGTTACATCAGCGGCTGGTGTAAATCTGAGTATAATGACTGAGAGATGGATGTGATATGACTGTATATTCTCCTGACATGCTGTTATCAGTCACTTGGTCGTTTATTATCTTGAAGGTCGAGACACACACGCATTCTTACACAAATAGAGCAGTTTAAATGACATTGCACGCATACTCATAACCTTAATAAAAGGCTGTAAGTCTTGATTTAATTCACAAGGAATTGATTGAAAGCATTGTTGAGTTATATGTAGTTGTAGACCTCATGGCGGCTCTCTAGGTCAAGTCATTCCAGAGAGCAAGTTAGTGCATTTTATCCCATCTTTCATCAAAATATAATAAGCATGCGCTTTGATTTGTTGTAGTTGTAATCTAATGTAGTTTTGAGTATTTAATGGGAAATGTAGAGGGGAAAAGTGGGGATTCATGATGCCAGCTGAAAAGTTGTTTCAGGGGAGCAAGTTATTACATTTTGATGAAAGGTTTTGAAGACAAACTTAAATTTCAGTTGGAATATTGTGCACTGATGAACTATTCACAAGACCAGGAATGTGTGTTAATGTTAAAGTAAATAAGAATTAAATTATGTATTTATATTTTAATTATATTTGAATTATATTTGTATGTTATTTGTTATGTATTTATTCATTTGTGTGTATATATATATATATATATATATATATATATATATATATATATACATATACATATTTATATATATATATATATATATATATATATAAATGTATAAAAATATATATTAAATGTAAAAAAAAATATTATATATATATTTAATATTTTTTACATTTAATATATATTTTTATACTTTATATATATATATATATATATATATATATATATATATATATATATATATGCATGTATAAAATATATATTATTTATGTAAATATAAAATGTTATGAATTTACATTATTTTAATAAAAAATAATTATATATAATTTAAATAAAGCAGATTTTCCCCAAAAACCACTTATATCTACCATCACAGTAAAGATCAAAGGACCAACCATTTTTCTTAAAAATAATAAAGAAATTCTAAGTGATCTGCATGTTTTTAGGTACAGTGTCTAATTTCTGTGTCTAGTGTCACTGAATGGAATTTCAAAGATAATAACCGTTTTCAAACAGGTTTCTGTTATTGATTGAACAAACACGTCCCAGATTCATAAAATGAGTTCAGCCTGTTTAACTTAGTCAGGCTGCTTAAACACTTTGCAATTCTATTTAGAGACAGAAATCACACACACCTTCAGAAAACGCTGGAAAGACAAACGTTGCCTTGTTAACTGTAGTACGAACCTCTTAAAACCAGCCTGAACCGCTCAGTGTTTGGCGTTTGAAGGGTTTCTACAGAGAGCCAGTGTGCCAGGCTCAGCGCAGGGCTTTAACTGGGCAACTTCACGAGCCGCTGGCACAGATGGCATTATGGGAAAGGAAAATTGGAAGCAGAGGTGATGCGAAGCTAGAGAAAAACAGCTTCAAACTCCAGAAGAGCTGAGAAAGCCACATTCAAACGCAACAGATCAAGAGATAAAAACAAACCTGATGTTCATTTCTATGCCAGCTAATCAACCTTTCTCTCCTATAAATGTGTCCCGCTCCAGGTCCCGTTCCCTGTCCTACAGGGCGAGTGTGTGGAGTTTCTGGGCCGAGCGGACGATGCCATCATCGCCATCTCCAACTACAGACTTCACATCAAATTCAAAGACTCCATCATCAATGTAAGCACACCGACAACACAAGCGAGAGAGAGCGAATTACACTTCAATCCTGTCACAGTGTGTCTGTGTTTCACGTCTCCGCTCGTCCCAGTGTAAGAGGCACGGCTTGATCTCCGTGACCTCTGACCTGACCCGAGACTGAGCTCATGTTGGCACACCAGACTTCTTTTCTCTTTCTCTTTCTTTCCACGCACAACCTCCCTCGACTTCAAGCAGGACAAGCGTAGGGGTGGGAGAAAAAAATCGATCCATCGATGCATCGCGATTCTCTCTCCAACGATTCTGGATCGATTCTGAGCTTAGTTTTTAACCAGATGTGCGATGACGTTGAGTTTGCTTTAGAAACACCCGTATTCTGCTTGCTTCCAATTCCTCACACACATACACCACTCGAACCTTCCGTAAATAATCTTTCATAAAGTTCGGAAAGGTTGAAGCGAATTACAAGGACATTCACAGGCTTCATTGCACACGCTGTGAGAGATGCGCGCTTTCTTTGATGTTACACTTGAAGTGTGCTGTCTCGCCCGTCGGTATTTTCCTTACAAATGCTCTACGAAGTCATCATTTATGTGGTTTGGAATGCAGTGGACTTTATATTTAAAATATGAACCTCACTAACAGAAGGCTGCTTTCAATTTCAAATGCTGACGCGCGCTTTGTTTGTGAGACTGCTCGCGCATGCGGCTGTGCGACTCCGCGACTCCGTGTAGTGGTTTAATGTAGCCTACTTGTGCAAAATTAACGTAATAAAGATAAAGATAAAGAATCGTTCTGGAATTGGATCGTGACCACGGCCGCATTAACAATAGGGCTAGGCGGGGCTAAAGCCCCGGGGCCCGAGCAAGGAGGGGGCCCGTGATTGGCTGTGGAGTAGATACTAGCCATCTGACTGCCAAAGCCTTACCACGCAACGCCCCCCACAAATTAGCCCTGTTATTTAGTGGCGCTTTGCCGTATATTCCATGCATTATCATGGAATCATTATCATTAATATTATAGTGACCGTTCGCAAAGACCCGCCTTTTTTAGTTACTGTGTGACAAGCCAGGCGTCTCTCACGAGTCACGCACATCATGTTCTCACTCACGCAGTGAAAAATACATCGCGGGGCAAAGACTAACGTTACACCGAGTGACTACGAGAGAGAGAGTTCAGAGCAGCTTACTGTTGATATGAAACAAAGTCTCAACTTTCAAAAATTGTCATTTAAACAATATCGTTTTCAAGTTCAAGTCCACCGACGTTAATCTACTGACAGCTTTGTTGTCGGACAAAATTGCGTATTCGGTGTTATGATTGGCCAGTTCGCCTGTCAATCAAACCCCCGTGGGCAGCAGGGCATGGTGAATTGAAACGTCACGTTTTAATTTGATATAACAAATACATTTATTCTATATTTAACTTGTGAACGATCGACCTGCTGCTGCACGTAGGCCTATAGAGGGGTTTCACCAACGTCACGTTCTGGGCGGTAACCCGGATGCGCTGCCATTATGGAGGCACTCGGATGTAAACAACAGCATGGATTGCACTGTTCATGTACTACTGAACACATTGTTACACTAATAAACCACGGAAAAAACACGTGGTAGGTGCGAAATCATATAGAGAAGGACTTGGGAAGCAGGAGAGAGCGCAACATTTTGACAAACTAAAGTTAATATGTTTTATGTGGTCACATTATGTGGTAGCTGCTAAAGATCCGAACGAGTTAGCGCTAGCTTCTCTAGCACGTAACATTACTGCAATTCTTCCATCTATTTATTATCCCGAAATAAGATACGTTCAGATTGTCAGTCCAAAATAAGCACATGAAATTCGTTTCAAGTTACATCCATATGTGGTTTTGAAATCCTATTCAAATCACATATCAGGACATCAGCCTCAGACTCTGAACGATCGGATTTCGCGTAGTATGTCTTAAAATGCAAACGTCATTTATAGGAAACATGCCGAAAGTCACTGCCGAAACAATGCTGTGTTGTTGCAAAGTGCCGGACGAGCAGAAAAGTATTATTTCTGAAACCGGCGCAGACGAGCGTGGGAAAAAAAGCAGTAACGTTACATACCAGCCTCCTACAGTTCTGCCGTAGTAGTCCAGCGCGGCGGCTATACACATTTCCATGTTGTAACATTTAAAAAAGACAACATCTAACATTATATTGCAAATGCAACCCCTCCATCAACGCAAAGTCATTGCCATATTACCAAATAACATTCATGGACACACGTCGGATCTGAAACAGTTGCGATACACAGTGTGGACATCATTTTAGATCAGATTCCAATTTGATACAAAGATAATCGGATTTGGACTGACAGTGTGAATGTAGCCATAGTTAACTACGTCGACATTTTAGCCATAGTCAACGCTTCATTTACACCTGTCTGATGATGTACTACCTCTCTCAACCACAAACGCCTTCTTTCATCAGTTTTTTGCACTCTTCTCTTTAACTTTTGACAGTCTATAGCACTCGACATGTTTTTTCCCGATGTGACCGATTGGTACAGACAAAAACTCGACCATTTTTCAGCAGCAATAATCAGCCAAATTTGCGAGTCCATTCAGTTCAGTGGCATTATTTACGTTCTGTGCCTCCAAAATGGCCGACTTCCGGATTGATGACGCGTCGTGAAACCCCTCTATAGATGGCTGCCTGCGCCTTATTAGAATATACGCATCAACCAATCAATCGCATCCACTCTTCACTTCAGGGACTATTCTGAAAACACATGCGTCATCATCGACCCCACAAATTTTCGGTAAGTTTGATTATTAACTTGATGGATTGTATGATGCTTTTTGTGTTTTGATCAAACTCTATTTTCGCCTAAAGGGCTGGCGATAATATATCCGGTAGAAATATGTACATTTTCCTGCGCCATCATGATACAAGTTTATAATTTAAACGCGTTTTTAAACATTGTGGTTTGGATACAAATTATTTTAAACTGCTCAGGCACAGTAAGCAGCGGGAGAGAATTCATTTTTGGTTTTGAGACCATGGTGAACTTGAGACGGTTTTGCACAGCGCACTTGAGTTCCGACCCTGATCAAAAGATCAAAATTTGTCTTAAAGTGACAGAAGCTGCTAATAAAGCTGCTGTCGCCATTTGTGCAATAATGTTAATCAAACATTAGAAATAAAGTTATTTACTGCCCTTGACTGAATCACTTTTGTAAAATTAATAAGAATGAATGTTGAATTTTATAGTGAAAACTATGTATTGTTTATTGGATTACTTTATACAATATAATATTATTCAGTGCTTTAAGTTTTTCAAGTAGGTCGATTTCTTATGTGCCTTTGTTCTTTTGTTATTTGTGACTCCTTGTCATCAGTAAGCTTGAGATTCTTTTCTTAAGCTACTATTATTTTTTGTGATATTGAAATTGGGTCACAAGAATTATGAAATTTGAGTGGCATAAAATTTTTGATATGAAAAAAAAATCGTATTAAAAAGTAATATAACTTAACTGTGAAGTATATCATAGATGAATAAAATGACTCGTATAATGATAGAACATTTAGCTCATGTAGTTGGTGACCTAAAGTGGGTGGTGGGGGGCCCTGCAGAGCTCATAGCCCCGGGGCCCAGTGAGCTCTTAATGCGGCCCTGATCGTGACTCCCAGAATCGGAATCGGATCGGATCGTGAGGTGACCAAAGATTCCCACCCCTAGACAAGCGCTGTTCCTTCGTTAGTGAAGTTGAAGTTTAGAATAGTTTTAAATGTGATTAGTGTAATCTAAATATGAAATACTTTTCTCCTTCATTAGTTTAATCGCTGTGTTCAGGAAAGCTGTTTAGCGCTGTTAGCAGAGCAATTTATGACTTTGATTTAAAAAAAAAAATTTTTTAGGTTATGATATGATGAGATGATGGGGAAAAAAATGGGCAAAAAAATCTATATATTATTAGTATTTTATGTAAATGTGTGTGTGTATATATATGTATGCATGTATGAGTGTGTGTGTATATATATCAAAAATGTTGAAACTATTACATATGTAAATATAAATATTAATATTTTGTACATATTAGAGATATATTACCTTATTTAAAATAGAAATAGAAAAATATATTAAATTATATTTATATTTAGTACATATTATAAAAATATATTAAAATTATGTTATATTTAGTACATATTAGAATATTACCTTATTTAAAATAGAAATAGAAAAATATATTAAATTATATTTATATTTAGTACATATTAGAATATTACCTTATTTAAAATAGAAATAGAAAAATATATTAAATTATATTTATATTTAAAGTTCTATACATAAATACTATACTATTTTATGTATAAAAATTTTGTTATTTAAAATATATACAGACCTCATAATCCAAAATGCCCATGCACTATTTAAATAGATAATTAAATATGAATATATTTATATTTTATATATCTA
>NW_026607439.1:0-7500 GCF_029890125.1 Rhinichthys klamathensis goyatoka
CTCTCTCTCACTCGTTCTCTCTCTCTCTCTCTCTCTCTCTCTCTCTCTCTCTCTCTCTCTCTCTCGCTCTCAATTCTTTTTTTGCATTTAAAGGCACACTGCGGAACTTTTGGCCACTAGTGGCGCTCGACCTGTAACTTTCACGTCTAGCGTCCTAGAGGCCACAAGCTCCGCAGCACTGTCGCAAAAGTCAACAAACAGTCAACCGGTCCGCCCATAGACAGTGGGTCAGCCTCCCGTGTCTTTAGATTGTGTGCAGTGTTTGAGGCGGGCAGCCTGGCCGCGCTCGATTCCCTTATAGCAGTCTGCTGAGAGAGAGCGTAGACATTTACTGCACTAAAAACACCGTCGGCCTGAGCTGACTGTAACTTATGTGTGTTGGTTTCGTTTTACAGAAACCGTGGGACATGTTGTGTGTAGTGTTTGTGGGCACTGAGTCGTGGGAACGTTCACTAAATTGAATGTACATTTGACATGAGTCGACTTTATTTGCGCGAGCCCTGCACTGTGGCGGGCTGTGTTTGTGTGTAGAAATGAACAATGGGCTGTGGGCATTTTATTACACTCATAACACCATCGGCTGTGGCCGGAATACCAGAAAATACTACACTACTTATATGATTTATCTGGTCACCTTGGAAACGGCAAGGGCCCGAAACCCGAAACCCGAAGTTACATAGTGCTAGTAAAAGCGATACAGACACCTTCAGCTTCGGCAGACGTGTCATTCAATCTATTGTAAGTCGATGTACCATCTCAATGGGTTTTGGTAATATATTATAAAGGTTGAAAAGTTCCACAGTGTGCCTTTAAGTGAGCTTTATTGGCATGACAAAAATTTTACATTTGTAGTGCAAAAGCAGTGGCAGCTGGACCATATATCAAATGTGTGCACTATAAAGCACAATAACATTAGTGGAAACACTTAATGTTTACAAAAAAAAAGTAGTGCAAAAGCAGTATAAAATATTAAGAAATTGAAATAACAGAATAATAAATAAGAACTAAATTTAACTACATATGAGGGAAACATCAGGCCATCGATCTATCACAGCCGGTTAGGTTGTGTCACCGCAGTCCTCGTCTTCCGAGTTTCAAACGTGTGACGTATGCGCTTCATGTTTTTGATGGAACATTGTGTGAGTCTCTCCTGCTCTGTTCCGATAGCGATCTCAGCTAAAGCTAACACGGATCGCGTCAGCTTTGCCTCAGGCTGCTTTCTGAGGTGCGGATGAGTGTCGCTCCTCCAGCGAAGCGAGTGACGGTGTGTGTTAGGAATGTCGTGTGAGTCAGAGTGTGTGTGCCCTCGGAGACTCGACCCGCGACCCTCGTCCACATCAGAGCGCCAGCAACGAAACCCTCGTCCACATCAGAGCGCTAGCGCTGAACTAGCGAAACTCAAACCGGTGCCGCGCTCCTCTCATATAACTGCAGCGCTGAGGCGCGGATCTCCTCTAATGCTTAAATCCGGCTAATTTCCCTCCCTGTGTCCTTCAGCAGCGCTGCGAGCTTCCAGATGTTTGATATTAGACTTAATCCAGCCAGCCTAAATGGGAAGAGGAAGTGACATCGCTCGCTGCACTTTTAATCTCCACAAATCGGAGGGAATTTGAGCAGCTCATGAACTCTTTTACCTCTCCTCCGTCCTTCATCCGCAGTAACGGGACTCCCAGTTCCCTTCAGTGATCTGCTTTATTACACACGCAGCTGTGTGTGTGTGTGTGTGTGTTTTGGAACATTTGGAATAGTGATCTTGATAGCTGTGTGTGTGAGCGGCTGTAAATCTGTCATCCTGTTAAAGGTGCGTTCACTACGACAGCGATTTGCAGCAACAAAGTGACCTGGAGTCATTCATTTTCAGTGAGTGGATTGTGTTTGTGTGTGTGTGTGTTTCACAGACGTAATAATTTCAGCCCTGTTCATGGAAAGCCAGTTTATTTGGTAATAACAGCCCAAAATACTGAAAATCTGTTTCGATGCTTCTAACATGGAAAAAGTAGTTATTTGCACATCAGAAGCTTGCTGTGTCAACACAACGCTCGACACACACTCGTTCATGATGACGCTCGACACACACTCGTTTATGATGACGCTCGACACACACTCGTTCATGATGACGCTCGACACACACTCGTTCATAGTGACGCTCGACACACACTCGTTCATGATGACTGCTCGACCACACACTCGCTCATGATGACGCTCGACACACACGTCCTCGTTTATGATGACGCACTCGACACACACTCGTTCATGATGACGCTCGACACACACTCGATCATGATGACGCTCGACACACACTCATTCATGATGACGCTCGACACACACTCGCTCATGATGACGCTCGACACACACTCGTCATGATGATGACGCTCGACACACACTCGTTTATGATGACGCTCGACACACACTCGTTCATGATGACGCTCGACACACACTCGTTCATGATGACGCTCGACACACACTCGTTCATGATGACGCTCGACACACACTCGTTTATGATGACGCTCGACACACACTCGTTCATGATGACGCTCGACACACACTCGTTCATGATGACGCTCGACACGACACACTCGTTCATGATGACGCTCGACACACACTCGTTCATGATGACGCTCGACACACACTCGTTCATGATGACGCTCGACACACACTCGTTCATGATGACGCTGACACACACTCGTTTATGATGACGCTCGACACACACTCGTTCATGAGACGCTCGACACACACTCGCTCATGATGACGCTCGACACACACTCATTCATGATGACGCTCGACACACACTCGCTCATGATGACGCTCGACACACACTCGTTTATGATGACGCTCGACACACACTCGTTCATGATGACGCTCGACACACACTCGTTCATGAATGGACGCTCGACACACACTCGCTCATGATGACGCTCGACACACACTCGTTATGATGACGCTCGACACACACTCGTTCATGATGACGCTCGACCACACTCGTTATGATGACGCTCGAAGCGACACACTCGTTCATGATGACGCTCGACACACACTCGCTCATGATGACGCTCGACACCACACTCGTTCATGATGACGCTCGACACACACTCGCTCATGATGACGCTCGACACCACTCGTCATGATTACGCTCGACACACACTCGTTATGATGACGCTCGACACACACTCGTTCATGATGACGCTCGAACACACATCGTTCATGATGACGCTCGACACACACTCGATCATGATGACGCTCGACACACACTCGTTCATGATGACGCTCGACACACACTCGCTCATGATGACGCTCGACACACACTCGATTATGATGACGCTCGGACACACACTCGTTCATGATGACGCTCGACACACACTCGTTCATGATGACGCTCGACACACACTCGTTCATGATGACGCTCGACACACACTCGTTCATGATGACGCTCGACACACACTCGTTCATGATGACGCTCGACACACACTCGTTTATGATGACGCTCGACACACACTCGTTCATGATGACGCTCGACACACACTCGTTCATGATGACGCTCGACACACACTCGCTCATGATGACGCTCGACACACACTCGCTCATGATGACGCACGACACACACTCGTTCATGATGACGCTCGACACACACTCGTTCATGATGACGCTCGACACACACTCGTTCATGATGACGCTCGACACACACACTCGTTCATGATGACGCTCGACACACACTCGTTCATGATGACGCTCGACACACACTCGTTCATGATGACGCTCGACACACACTCGTTCATGATGACGCTCGACACACACTCGTTCATGATGACGCTCGACACACTCGTTCATGATGACGCTCGACACACACTCGTTCATGATGACGCTCGACACACACTCGTTCATGATGACGCTCGACACACACTCGTTCATGATGACGCTCGACACACACTCGCTCATGATGACGCTCGACACACACTCGTTATGATGACGCTCGACACACACTCGTTCATGATGACGCTCGACACACACTCGTTCATGATGACGCTCGACACACACTCGTTCATGATGACGCTCGACACACACTCGTTCATGATGACGCTCGACACACACTCGTTCATGATGACGCTCGACACACACTCGTTCATGATGACGCTCGACACACACTCGTTCATGATGACGCTCGACACACACTCGCTCATGATGACGCTCGACACACACTCGTTCATGATGACGCTCGACACACACTCGTTCATGATGACGCTCGACACACACTCGTTCATGATGACGCTCGACACACACTCGCTCATGATGACGCTCGACACACACTCGTTTATGATGACGCTCGACACACACTCGTTCATGATGACGCTCGACACACACTCGTTCATGATGACGCTCGACACACACTCGTTCATGATGACGCTCGACACACACTCGTTCATGATGACGCTCGACACACACTCGTTCATGATGACGCTCGACACACACTCGTTCATGATGACGCTCGACACACACTCGTTCATGATGACGCTCGACACACACTCGCTCATGATGACGCTCGACACACACTCGCTCATGATGACGCTCGACACACACTCGTTCATGATGACGCTCGACACACAACCTCGTTCATGATGACGCTCGACACACACTCGCTCATGATGACGCTCGACACACACTCGTTCATGATGACGCTCGACACACACTCGCTCATGATGACGCTCGACACACACTCGTTTATGATGACGCTCGACACACACTCGTTCATGATGACGCTCGACACACACTCGCTCATGATGACGCTCGACACACACTCGCTCATGATGACGCTCGACACACACTCGTTTATGATGACGCTCGACACACACTCGTTCATGATGACGCTCGACACACACTCGTTCATGATGACGCTCGACAACACACTCGTTCATGATGACGCTCGACACACACTCGTTCATGATGACGCTCGACACACACTCGTTCATGATGACGCTCGACACACACTCGTTCATGATGACGCTCGACACACACTCGTCATGATGACGCTCGACACACACTCGCTCATGATGACGCTCGACACACACTCGCTCATGATGACGCTCGACACACCCTCGTTCATGATGACGCTCGACACACACTCGTTCATGATGACGCTCGACACACACTCGCTCATGATGACGCTCGACACACACTCGTTCATGATGACGCTCGACACACACTCGCTCATGATGACGCTCGACACACACTCGTTCATGATGACGCTCGACACACACTCGTTCATGATGACGCTCGACACACACTCGTTCATGATGACGCTCGACACACACTCGTTCATGATGACGCTCGACACACACTCGTTCATGATGACGCTCGACACACACTCGTTCATGATGACGCTCGACACACACTCGTTCATGATGACGCTCGACACACACTCGCTCATGATGACGCTCGACACACACTCGTTCATGATGACGCTCGACACACACTCGTTCATGATGACGCTCGACACACACTCGTTCATGATGACGCTCGACACACACTCGTTCATGATGACGCTCGACACACACTCGTTCATGATGACGCTCGACACACACTCGTTCATGATGACGCTCGACACACACTCGCTCATGATGACGCTCGACACACACTCGTTCATGATGACGCTCGACACACACTCGCTCATGATGACGCTCGACACACACTCGCTCATGATGACGCTCGACACACACTCGTTCATGATGACGCTCGACACACACTCGTTCATGATGACGCTCGACACACACTCGCTCATGATGACGCTCGACACACACTCGTTCATGATGACGCTCGACACACACTCGTTCATGATGACGCTCGACACACACTCGTTTATGATGACGCTCGACACACACTCGTTTCATGATGACGCTCGACACACACTCGTTCATGATGACGCTCGACACACACTCGTTCATGATGACGCTCGACACACACTCGCTCATGATGACGCTCGACACACACTCGCTCATGATGACGCTCAACACACCACTCGTTTATGATGACGCTCGACACACACTCGTTTATGATGACGCTCGACACACACTCGTTCATGATGACGCTCGACACACACTCGTTCATGATGACGCTCGACACACACTCGTTCATGATGACGCTCGACACACACTCGTTTATGATGACGCTCGACACACACTCGTTTATGATGACGCTCGACACACACTCGTTTATGATGACGCTCGACACACACTCGCTCATGATGACGCTCGACACACACTCGCTCATGATGACGCTCGACACACACTCGTTTATGATGACGCTCGACACACACTCGTTTATGATGACGCTCGACACACACTCGTTTATGATGACGCTCGACACACACTCGTTTATGATGACGCTCGACACACACTCGTTCATGATGACGCTCGACACACACTCGTTCATGATGACGCTCGACACACTCGTTCATGATGACGCTCGACACACACTCGCTCATGATGACGCTCGACACACACTCGTTCATGATGACGCTCGACACACACTCGTTCATGATGACGCTCGACACACACTCGTTCATGATGACGCTCGACACACACTCGTTCATGATGACGCTCGACACACACTCTCGTTCATGATGACGCTCGACACACACTCGCTCATGATGACGCTCGACACACACTTCGCTCATGATGACGCTCGACACACACTCGCTCATGATGACGCTCGACACACACTCGCTCATGATGACGCTCGACACACACTCGTTCATGATGACGCTCGACACACACTCGCTTATGATGACGCTCGACACACACTCGTTCATGATGACGCTCGACACACTCGCTCATGATGACGCTCGACACACACTCGTTCATGATGACGCTCGACACACACTCGCTCATGATGACGCTCGACACACACTCGTTCATGATGACGCTCGACACACACTCGTTCATGATGACGCTCGACACACACTCGTTCATGATGACGCTCGACACACACTCGCTCATGATGACGCTCGACACACACTCGCTCATGATGACGCTCGACACACACTCGTTCATGATGACGCTCGACACACACTCGTTCATGATGACGCTCGACACACACTCGTTCATGATGACGCTCGACGCACACTCGTTCATGATGACGCTCGACTCACACTCGTTCATGATGACGCTCGACACACACTCGTTTATGATGACGCTCGACACACACTCGTTTATGATGGAGGGAAAACAGGCCCGATTGCAGAGACTTACAGTTTATTACTGATATTTGATGGAAATTATTGTTAAAGATGAAGTGTGTTGTGTTGTTCTGCAGTGTGTGTGGGGCTGCAGGAGTGTAAAGATGAAGTGTGTGTTGTTCTGCAGTGTGTGTGGGGCTGCAGGAGTGTAAAGATGAAGTGTGTGTTGTTCTGCAGTGTGTGTGGGGCTGCAGGAGTGTAAAGATGAAGTGTGTGTTGTGTTGTTCTGCAGTGTGTGTGGGGCTGCAGGAGTGTAAAGATGAAGTGTGTGTTGT
>NW_026607439.1:17500-30000 GCF_029890125.1 Rhinichthys klamathensis goyatoka
TGCTACACACACTGCTACCTGAAGGTACACACACACACACACACGCACACACCTGAGCCAGCCCTCACACACACTCCTGCACCACTGCTACACACACTGCTACCTGAAGGTACACACACACACACACGCACACACCTGAGCCAGCCCTCACACACACTCCTGCACCACTGCTACAGACAGACGCGCGTGAACACGCACACGCCAGACAGACGCGCGTGAACACGCACACGCCAGACAGACGCGCGTGAACACGCACACGCCAGACAGACGCGCGTGAACACGCACACGCCAGACAGACGCGCGTGAACACGCACACGCCAGACAGACGCGCGTGAACACGCACACGCCAGACAGACGCGCGTGAACACGCACACGCCAGACAGACGCGCGTGAACACGCACACGCCAGACAGACGCGCGTGAACACGCACACGCCAGACAGACGCGCGTGAACACGCACACGCCAGACAGACGCGCGTGAACACGCACACGCCAGACAGACGCGCGTGAACACGCACACGCCAGACAGACGCGCGTGAACACGCACACGCCAGACAGACGCGCGTGAACACGCACACGCCAGACACCATGGCAGAACAGGGTTGTGTTGTTGTGTATAATGAGGCGTGTGTGTGTGGTCAGTGATGATGAGGAATACACACTGTTTCTGACGCTGCTTCATTAAATGCACTCCAGCTTATTCTAACACAACATTGTGTTATTGGTGTATCTTATTCTTCCCAACGTCATCGCCATGGAGATGAACTCCGATATCCCGGAAAACGGAGAGCGCCACAGGACACACACATCAGCGATACACACTGTGATAAAGCTTCAGGTTTAAAGCTCCTGTGTGTGTGTGTGTGTGTGTTTCAGGTGTTTGAGCTCCAGGCGGGTCTGACTGTGATCGACTCAGGAGAGTTTCAGCCCATTATTCCCATCATCCCCTCCTTCAGCACTGCTGTCTACGGGAAACAGCTCTGTCTGCCTGCGTACTGGTGAGACACACACACACACACACACACACACACACTAACCCTACCCCTAAACCTACCCATCACACACACTCTCTCACACACACACACATGCACTCAGACTCTCACACACACACAGTAAAGACGCTCCGGTTACACACACACGTGTGACTTCAGTGAGCCACAGAACGCTGCTTTATAAGTTTATACACTGGAGAAATCGAGCTGTCAATCACTTTATGCTGAAGCCGTTTATGATTTACTCCCATAAAGGAAAACAGGCTAACGCATGTACATGAACACACACACACTGCTGGATTATTGGGCATGATCAGGTAAAGAACATGTAAACACACTCGATGAGTAGCAGCAGATTCTGACTGACAGAAGAGCATGATGGGATGTTGGTGTAGTTCAGATTCTGCATTACACAAACACAGAAGAAGCTCCAGCTTTAACGGTTCTGCTGCTTCATATCTGAGCTCCAGCGCAGCAGTGTGTGTGTGTGTGTGTGTGTGTCTGAGCTCCAGCGCAGCAGTGTGTGTGTGTGTGTGTGTGTGTGTGTGTGTGTGTGTCTGAGCTCCAGCGCAGCAGTGTGTGTGTGTGTGTGTGTGTGTCTGAGCTCCAGCGCAGCAGTGTGTGTGTGTGTGTGTGTGTGTGTGTGTCTGAGCTCCAGCGCAGCAGTGTGTGTGTGTGTCTGAGCTCCAGCGCAGCAGTGTGTGTGTGTGTGTGTGTGTGTGTGTGTGTCTGAGCTCCAGCGCAGCAGTGTGTGTGTGTGTGTGTGTCTGAGCTCCAGCGCAGCAGTGTGTGTGTGTGTGTGTGTGTGTGTCTGAGCTCCAGCGCAGCAGTGTGTGTGTGTGTGTGTGTGTGTCTGAGCTCCAGCGCAGCAGTGTGTGTGTGTGTGTGTGTGTGTGTGTGTGTCTGAGCTCCAGCGCAGCAGTGTGTGTGTGTGTGTGTGTCTGAGCTCCAGCGCAGCAGTGTGTGTGTGTGTGTGTCTGAGCTCCAGCGCAGCAGTGTGTGTGTGTGTGTGTGTCTGAGCTCCAGCGCAGCAGTGTGTGTGTGTGTGTGTCTGAGCTCCAGCGCAGCAGTGTGTGTGTGTGTGTGTCTGAGCTCCAGCGCAGCAGTGTGTGTGTCTGTGTCTGAGCTCCAGCGCAGCAGTGTGTGTGTGTGTGTGTGTCTGTGTCTGAGCTCCAGCGCAGCAGTGTGTGTGTGTGTGTGTGTCTGAGCTCCAGCGCAGCAGTGTGTGTTTGTGTGTGTGTGTGTGTGTGTCTGAGCTCCAGCGCAGCAGTGTGTGTGTGTGTGTGTGTGTGTCTGTGTCTGAGCTCCAGCGCAGCAGTGTGTGTGTGTGAGTGTGTGTCTGAGCTCCAGCGCAGCAGTGTGTGTGTGTGTGTGTGAGTGTGTGTCTGAGCTCCAGCGCAGCAGTGTGTGTGTGTGTGTCTGTGTCTGAGCTCCAGCGCAGCAGTGTGTGTGTGTGTGTGTGTCTAAACTCCAGCGCAGCAGTGTGTGTGTGTGTGTGTGTGTGTGTGTCTGAGCTCCAGCGCAGCAGTGTGTGTGTGTGTGTCTGTGTCTGAGCTCCAGCGCAGCAGTGTGTGTGTGTGTGTGTGTCTGAGCTCCAGCGCAGCAGTGTGTGTGTGTGTGTGTGTGTCTGTGTCTGAGCTCCAGCACAGCAGTGTGTGTGTGTGTGTGTCTGAGCTCCAGCGCAGCAGTGTGTGTGTGTGTGTGTGTGTGTCTGAGCTCCAGCGCAGCAGTGTGTGTGTGTGTGTGTGTGTGTCTGAGCTCCAGCGCAGCAGTGTGTGTGTGTGTGTGTGTGTGTCTGAGCTCCAGCGCAGCAGTGTGTGTGTGTGTGTGTGTGTGTGTGTGTGTGTCTGAGCTCCAGCGCAGCAGTGTGTGTGTGTGTGTGTCTGTGTCTGAGCTCCAGCGCAGCAGTGTGTGTGTGTGTGTGTGTGTCTGAGCTCCAGCGCAACAGTGTGTGTGTGTGTGTGTGTGTCTGTGCGTTTGTGTGTGTGTGTGTGTGTCTGTGTGTGTGTGTGTGTGTGTCTGTGTGTGTGTCTGTCTGTCTGTCTGTGTGTGTCTGTCTGTGTGTCTGTCTGTGTGTCTGTGTGTGTGTGTGTGTGTGTGTCTGTCTGTCTGTGTGTGTCTGTGTGTGTGTGTCTGTGTGTGTGTGTGTGTCTGTCTGTGTGTGTGTGTGTGTGTGTGTGTGTGTGTGTCTGTCTGTGTGTGTCTGTGTGAGTGTGTGTGTCTGTGTGTCTGTCTGTCTGTCTGTGTGTGTGTGTGTGTGTCTGTCTGTGTGTGTGTGTGTGTGTCTGTCTGTGTGTGTGTGTGTGTGTCTGTGTGTCTGTCTGTCTGTCTGTGTGTGTGTTGTGTGTGACACACACAAGTCTTAAATCTCTTTTAAAGACTTATCTCTTCTCTCTTGCTTTTGACTGTAATTAAATTCTTGCAATTGTTTTATACTTTGTTTTATAATCTTAGATTATATGTGCTGGGCTATATGTAAAGCACTTTGGCCAACGTGTGTTGTTTTTAAACGTGCTATATAAATAAATGTGATTTGATTTGATTTTGATTTGTCTGTCTGTGTCACGTGTGTGTGTGTGTGTGTGTGTGTGTGTGTGTGTGTGTGTGATGTGGCCTTGATCGCTGCTGGCGGTGGAGTCTGCGCTCCTCATGTGCTGTAACAGGTTTAGCAGGAGCGCTGCTGTGTCTCATTACTGCGTCTCTCACTCACGCACACACACACACACACACACACACACACACTGAAGCAGCTGCAGAACCGGCCGCTCGACCCGCCGGGCTCCGGGGAGTTCTTTAAATGAAGGGTGATCGGTACCGTGTGAGACGCCTCACCTCCGGCCAACACTCTCACTCTCTCTCTCTCGCACACACACACACACACACACACACTTACACACAGCGTTAATGGCTCTCTTTCACACACTCAGACTCTCAGCTAATGACAGGATATTTATTACCCTCCACTGACACACTCATCTAAGCACTTTACCCACCGGTGTGAGAGAGTGTGTGTGTGTGTGTGTGTGTGTGAGAGAATGTGTGTGTGTGTATCTTGCTGATGTTGGAGGTTCGACTGTGGCATGAGTGTGTGGTGTGTGTGTGTAACTTGCTGATGTTGGAGGTTTGACTGTGGCATGAGTGTGTGTGTGTAACTTGCTGATGTTGGAGGTTCGACTGTGTGTGTGTGTGTGATTGAGTGTGTGTGTGTAACGTGCTGATGTTGGAGGTTCAACTGTGTGTGTGTGTGTGTGTGTGTGTGTGATTGAGTGTGTGTGTGTAACGTGCTGATGTCGGAGGTTCGACTGTCGCATGTGTGAGTGTGTGTGTGTGTGTAACGTGCTGATTTTGGAGGTTCGACTGTCGCGTGTGTGTGTGTGTGTGTGTGTGTGTGTGTGTGTGTGTAACGTCCTGATGTTGGAGGTTCAACTGTCGCGTATGTGTGTGTGTGTAACGTGCTGATGTTGGAGGTTCGACTGTCGTGTGTGTGTGTGTGTGTGTGTGTGTAACGTGCTGATGTTGGAGGTTCGACTGTCGTGTGTGTGTGTGTGTGTGTGTGTGTGTGTAACGTGCTGATGTTGGAGGTTCGACTGTCGTGTGTGTGTGTGTGTGTGTAACGTGCTGATGTTGGAGGTTCGACTGTCGTGTGTGTGTGTGTGTGTGTGTGTGTGTAACGTGCTGATGTTGGAGGTTCGACTGTCGTGTGTGTGTGTGTGTGTGTGTGTGTGTGTGTAACGTGCTGATGTTGGAGGTTCGACTGTCGTGTGTGTGTGTGTGTGTGTGTGTAACGTGCTGATGTTGGAGGTTCGACTGTCGTGTGTGTGTGTGTGTGTGTGTAACGTGCTGATGTTGGAGGTTCGACTGTCGCATGTGTGAGTGTGTGTGTGTGTGTAACGTGCTGATGTTGGAGGTTCGACTGTCGCGTGTGTGTGTGTGTGTGTGTGTGTGTGTAACGTGCTGATGTTGGAGGTTCGACTGTCGTGTGTGTGTGTGTGTGTGTGTGTGTGTGTGTAACGTGCTGATGTTGGAGGTTCGACTGTCGCGTGTGTGTGTGTGTGTGTGTGTGTGTGTGTGTGTGTGTGTGTGTGTGTGTAACGTGCTGATGTTGGAGGTTCGACTGTCGTGTGTGTGTGTGTGTGTGTGTGTGTGTGTGTGTGTAACGTGCTGATGTTGGAGGTTCGACTGTCGCATGTGTGAGTGTGTGTGTGTGTGTGTGTAACGTGCTGATGTTGGAGGTTCGACTGTCGTGTGTGTGTGTGTGTGTGTGTAACGTGCTGATGTTGGAGGTTCGACTGTCGCATGTGTGAGTGTGTGTGTGTGTAACGTGCTGATGTTGGAGGTTCGACTGTCGTGTGTGTGTGTGTGTAACGTGCTGATGTTGGAGGTTCGACTGTCGTGTGTGTGTGTGTGTGTGTGTGTGTGTGTGTGTGTGTGTGTGTGTGTGTAACGTGCTGATGTTGGAGGTTCGACTGTCGTGTGTGTGTGTGTGTGTGTGTGTGTGTGTGTGTGTGTGTGTGTGTGTGTAACGTGCTGATGTTGGAGGTTCGACTGTCGCATGTGTGAGTGTGTGTGTGTGTGTGTGTAATGTGCTGATGTTGGAGGTTCGACTGTCGTGTGTGTGTGTGTGTGTGTGTGTGTGTGTGTGTGTAACGTGCTGATGTTGGAGGTTCGACTGTCGCATGTGTGAGTCTGGTCCTGATTAGCGTCGCTGTTTGCTGCGTTTGAACGTGTTTATTTATTAATAAAACAGGTGCAGATGTTGCGTCGCTAAGATCTTTCCCCAAAATGGCAGAAATAAAGCGAATCGCCACCTTTCATGATGTGCCAGTGCACATGTGCTGGTGTGTGTGTGTGTGTGTGTGCTGGTGGGTGTGTGTGTGTGTGTGTGTGTGTGTGTGTGCTGGTGTGTTTCGTCCGGACGCTTGTGACTACATGAATCTGGATCAGAGATTCTGCTGAAGCCCGTCTGCCCGTGACCTCTGACCCCTCTGAGTGTGTGTGTGTGTGTGTGTGTGTGTGTGCTCTGCTGTCCGTCAGCTTCTGCCGCTGTCAGCCGTTACGCACTGAACCACCCAGAAGCACAAAGCCTGGATGAGAGGAGCGTTAAGTGTTTGCAGCGGTGCTTCTCCCAGTCAGAGCTGATCACACACACACACACACACACACACACAAAGCAGCTTTACAGAGATAAAAGGAAAATAATGCATCAGTGATGCTTCATTTTGTTGTAAAAAAAAGTTATTAATTTAGTTTATTCATGTGTATAGCATAAGCATAGGCTAAGCAGCCAAAAGCCAAAGGCGACAGTGAAGGAACCGAAACTCCATCAGTGACAGAATGGAGAAAACCCTCTCTGCTGACACCTCAGGCCCGAAAACCACCATCTGATCTGGATACGGCCCGGATCCGGCTGACTACATCATGCGTTGTGGTCGTGTCTAGGCGCAGGTCCTCCACCATCTGATCTGGATACGGCCCGGATCCGGCTGACTACATCATGCGTTGTGGTCGTGTCTAGGCGCAGGTCCTCCATCCGATCTGGATGCGGCCCGGATCCGGCTGAGTACATCATGCGTTGTGGTCGTGTCTAGGCGCAGGTCCTCCATCTGATCTGGATACGGCCCGGATCCGGCTGACTACATCATGTGTTGTGGTCGTGTCTAGGCGCAGGTCCTCCATCTGATCTGGATACGGCCCGGATACGGCTGACTACATCATGCGTTGTGGTCGTGTCTAGGCGCAGGTCCTCCATCTGATCTGGATACGGCCCGGATCCGGCTGACTACATCATGCATTGTGGTCGTGTCTAGGCGCAGGTCCTCCATCTGATCTGGATACGGCCCGGATCCGGCTGACTACATCATGCATTGTGGTCGTGTCTAGGCGCAGGTCCTCCATCTGATCTGGATACGGCCCGGATCCGGCTGACTACATCAAGCGTTGTGGTCGTGTCTAGGCGCAGGTCCTCCATCTGATCTGGATACGGCCCGGATCCGGCTGACTACATCATGCATTGTGGTCGTGTCTAGGCGCAGGTCCTCCATTTGATCTGGATACGACCCGGATCCGGCTGACTACATCATGCGTTGTGGTCGTGTCTAGGCGCAGGTCCTCCATCTGATCTGGATACGACCCGGATCCGGCTGACTACATCATGCATTGTGGTCGTGTCTAGGCGCAGGTCCTCCATCTGATCTGGATACGACCCGGATCCGGCTGACTACATCATGCATTGTGGTCGTGTCTAGGCGCAGGTCCTCCATCTGATCTGGATACGGCCCGGATTCGGCTGACTACATCATGTGTTGTGGTCGTGTCTAGGCGCAGGTCCTCCATCTGATCTGGATACGACCCGGATCCGGCTGACTACATCATGCATTGTGGTCGTGTCTAGGCGCAGGTCCTCCATTTGATCTGGATACGGCCCGGATCCGGCTGACTACATCAAGCGTTGTGGTCGTGTCTAGGCGCAGGTCCTCCATCTGATCTGGATACGACCCGGATCCGGCTGACTACATCATGCATTGTGGTCGTGTCTAGGCGCAGGTCCTCCATTTGATCTGGATACGGCCCGGATCCGGCTGACTACATCAAGCGTTGTGGTCGTGTCTAGGCGCAGGTCCTCCATTTGATCTGGATACGGCCCGGATCCGGCTGACTACATCAAGCGTTGTGGTCGTGTCTAGGCGCAGGTCCTCCATTTGATCTGGATACGGCCCGGATCCGGCTGACTACATCAAGCGTTGTGGTCGTGTCTAGGCGCAGGTCCTCCATCTGATCTGGATACGACCCGGATCCGGCTGACTACATCATGCATTGTGGTCGTGTCTAGGCGCAGGTCCTCCATTTGATCTGGATACGGCCCGGATCCGGCTGACTACATCAAGCGTTGTGGTCGTGTCTAGGCGCAGGTCCTCCATCTGATCTGGATACGGCCCGGATCCGGCTGACTACATCATGCATTGTGGTCGTGTCTAGGCGCAGGTCCTCCATTTGATCTGGATACGACCCGGATCCGGCTGACTACATCATGCGTTGTGGTCGTGTCTAGGCGCAGGTCCTCCATCTGATCTGGATACGACCCGGATCCGGCTGACTACATCATGCATTGTGGTCGTGTCTAGGCGCAGGTCCTCCATTTGATCTGGATACGGCCCGGATCCGGCTGACTACATCAAGCGTTGTGGTCGTGTCTAGGCGCAGGTCCTCCATCTGATCTGGATACGACCCGGATCCGGCTGACTACATCATGCGTTGTGGTCGTGTCTAGGCGCAGGTCCTCCATTTGATCTGGATACGGCCCGGATCCGGCTGACTACATCAAGCGTTGTGGTCGTGTCTAGGCGCAGGTCCTCCATCTGATCTGGATACGACCCGGATCCGGCTGACTACATCATGCATTGTGGTCGTGTCTAGGCGCAGGTCCTCCATTTGATCTGGATACGGCCCGGATCCGGCTGACTACATCATGCATTGTGGTCGTGTCTAGGCGCAGGTCCTCCATTTGATCTGGATACGGCCCGGATCCGGCTGACTACATCATGCGTTGTGGTCGTGTCTAGGCGCAGGTCCTCCATTTGATCTGGATACGACCCGGATCCGGCTGACTACATCATGCGTTGTGGTCGTGTCTAGGCGCAGGTCCTCCATCTGATCTGGATACGGCCCGGATCCGGCTGACTACATCATGCGTTGTGGTCGTGTCTAGGCGCAGGTCCTCCATTTGATCTGGATACGGCCCGGATCCGGCTGACTACATCAAGCGTTGTGGTCGTGTCTAGGCGCAGGTCCTCCATCTGATCTGGATACGACCCGGATCCGGCTGACTACATCATGCATTGTGGTCGTGTCTAGGCGCAGGTCCTCCATTTGATCTGGATACGGCCCGGATCCGGCTGACTACATCATGCATTGTGGTCGTGTCTAGGCGCAGGTCCTCCATTTGATCTGGATACGGCCCGGATCCGGCTGACTACATCATGCGTTGTGGTCGTGTCTAGGCGCAGGTCCTCCATTTGATCTGGATACGACCCGGATCCGGCTGACTACATCATGCGTTGTGGTCGTGTCTAGGCGCAGGTCCTCCATCTGATCTGGATACGGCCCGGATCCGGCTGACTACATCATGTGTTGTGGTCGTGTCTAGGCGCAGGTCCTCCATCTGATCTGGATACGGCCCGGATCCGGCTGACTACATCAAGCGTTGTGGTCGTGTCTAGGCGCAGGTCCTCCATCTGATCTGGATACGACCCGGATCCGGCTGACTACATCATGCATTGTGGTCGTGTCTAGGCGCAGGTCCTCCATTTGATCTGGATACGGCCCGGATCCGGCTGACTACATCAAGCGTTGTGGTCGTGTCTAGGCGCAGGTCCTCCATCTGATCTGGATGCGGCCCAGATCCGGCTGACTACATCATGCGTTGTGGTCGTGTCTAGGCGCAGGTCCTCCATCTGATCTGGATACGGCCCGGATCCGGCTGACTACATCATGCGTTGTGGTCGTGTCTAGGCGCAGGTCCTCCATCCGATCTGGATGCGGCCCAGATCCGGCTGACTACATCATGCGTTGTGGTCGTGTCTAGGCGCAGGTCCTCCATCCGATCTGGATGCGGCCCAGATCCGGCTGACTACATCATGCGTTGTGGTCGTGTCTAGGCGCAGGTCCTCCATCCGATCTGGATGCGGCCCAGATCCGGCTGACTACATCATGTGTTGTGGTCGTGTCTAGGCGCAGGTCCTCCATCTGATCTGGATACGGCCCGGATCCGGCTGACTACATCAAGCGTTGTGGTCGTGTCTAGGCGCAGGTCCTCCATCTGATCTGGATGCGGCCCAGATCCGGCTGACTACATCATGCGTTGTGGTCGTGTCTAGGCGCAGGTCCTCCATCTGATCTGGATACGGCCCGGATCCGGCTGACTACATCATGCGTTGTGGTCGTGTCTAGGCGCAGGTCCTCCATCCGATCTGGATGCGGCCCAGATCCGGCTGACTACATCATGCGTTGTGGTCGTGTCTAGGCGCAGGTCCTCCATCTGATCTGGATGCGGCCCGGATCCGGCTGACTACATCATGCGTTGTGGTCGTGTCTAGGCGCAGGTCCTCCATCCGATCTGGATGCGGCCCAGATCCGGCTGACTACATCATGCGTTGTGGTCGTGTCTAGGCGCAGGTCCTCCATCTGATCTGGATACGGCCCGGATCCGGCTGACTACATCATGCGTTGTGGTCGTGTCTAGGCGCAGGTCCTCCATCTGATCTGGATACGGCCCGGATCCGGCTGACTACATCATGCGTTGTGGTCGTGTCTAGGCGCAGGTCCTCCATCCGATCTGGATGCGGCCCAGATCCGGCTGACTACATCATGCGTTGTGGTCGTGTCTAGGCGCAGGTCCTCCATCCGATCTGGATACGGCCCGGATCCGGCTGACTACATCATGCGTTGTGGTCGTGTCTAGGCGCAGGTCCTCCATCTGATCTGGATACGGCCCGGATCCGGCTGACTACATCATGCGTTGTGGTCGTGTCTAGGCGCAGGTCCTCCATCCGATCTGGATACGGCCCGGATCCGGCTGACTACATCATGTGTTGTGGTCGTGTCTAGGCGCAGGTCCTCCATCTGATCTGGATACGGCCCGGATCCGGCTGACTACATCATGCGTTGTGGTCGTGTCTAGGCGCAGGTCCTCCATCCAGGGCCGGCTCTAACCCTTTGGTTGCCCTAGGCGATATTGAGTTTTGCGCCCCCCCCCCCCCTTCAAAAATTATAGGTATTTATTAAACTAAACATGCTCTTATAGTCACTCAAAAACTTAAACAATAAATTGTTCATACAAATGCTACAAAGAACGTTCAAGGATATTTATATCATAGTTGCATTGTACAACTATATTTTATCTGACCATAAATAACTTTTAGTAGATAAATTACAACTACTACCACCACTAGGCCTACTATTATTACAATCTATTGGGCTGCTATTAAGGGGGTTTCGGGTGTATTTCCCCGTAAGAAAATTTTGTGCATTTTAATGTTAAATTCATCAATCTGGTGCACTTTGAGAGTTCAAAACTAAAAGCTCCAACCCATATTCAGTGTGCAAATTGAACAAAGAAAAATTTAAATCTCTTTTAATTACAGTGTCTGTCTACATTACACTACTACATAATAATAGATATAATATTAATCCCATGACAGTAATAGCCATTGGCTATATTGTAAAACAAATGCACTGAAAAATAAAGGAAGCTTTCATGAGTAGGCCTATTGTACTGTACACATTTCTATACTTGAAAGGAAGTTATATATTTGGAAGTAACCCAGCGCCGCCAATTAAGCAAAACAAAACAAAACGAATGGGCCACCGATGTACGAGTTTTATGGGCCGTTAAGACAAAAATAGAAAAATAAAAGTATGAGATGTATGTATCGGCCCAAAAAGCACGTCGGGCCCGCGGGAATCTCCCGGTTGTCCCGATGGCCAGAACATTTGACACCTTAATGGCTGAGATGAGAAGACGTACCTCTATACTGGGCTTTCTTTTTATCTTGTTGCTTTCTCCGTTTTCGTCCCTGTGCACCAGAGGGTTTAGACCGCTTCATTTTCGATCAGCGCGCGCAGCAGCCGAGCACTTGCCTAACGTAACCATAGAACGTAACGTAACGCAACTAACACCCGCCCCCCCTTTAGGAAATGATCGACAATAATCATCCATTCAATCTAATAATCAGGTTGACAAGTAATTAAACGTATGGCTGAGGGGCGCCTTAGGATGATCATGTTTAATAAACATGTTTTTGTTTCGCTTGTCATTCTAATTCTATGATTAATGGGAAGTAGGCAAAGGGCGACACTAGAGGGCGCCCGTGCCCCCAACACATTTGTCGCCCTAGGCAACCGCCTAGTTCGCCTATAGCAATCGCCGGCCCTGCCTCCATCATCTGATCTGGATACGGCCCGGATCCGGCTGACTACATCATGCGTTCAGTGTTTAAATAACTGACCTACTTTAGTAATAGTTGAATTTGACCATTATCAAATTTTATGATAATGCACGTATGAGTCTGCTGTTTAAAAGCTCATACGTGACTGATGTGTCATGCTCTACATTTGTGTGTGTGTGTGGACAGCGGGAGTGTCTTCAGCATTATGGAGGGAGTGTGTGTGTGTGTGTGTGTGTGTGGACAGCGGGAGTGTCTTCAGCATGATGGAGGGAGTGTGTGTGTGTGTGTGTGTGGAGAGCGGGAGTGTCTTCAGCATGATGGAGGGAGGGTGTGTGTGTGGACAGCGGGAGTGTCTTCAGTATGATGGAGGGAGTGTGTGTGTGTGTGTGTGTGTGGAGAGCGGGAGTGTCTTCAGCATGATGGAGGGAGTGTGTGTGTGTGTGTGTGTGGAGAGCGGGAGTGTCTTCAGTTTGATGGAGGGAGTGTGTGTGTGTGTGTGTGTGTGGAGAGCGGGAGTGTCTTCAGTATGATGGAGGGAGTGTGTGTGTGTGTGTGTGTGGACAGCG
>NW_026607439.1:40000-59105 GCF_029890125.1 Rhinichthys klamathensis goyatoka
CGGATCCGGCTGAGTACATCATGCGTTGTGGTCGTGTCTAGGCACAGGTCCTCCATCATCTGATCTGGATACGGCCCGGATCCGGCTGACTACATAATGCGTTGTGGTCGTGTCTAGGCGCAGGTCCTCCATCTGATCTGGATGCGGCCCGGATCCGGCTGACTACATCATGTGTTGTGGTCGTGTCTAGGCACAGGTCCTCCATCATCTGATCTGGATACGGCCCGGATCCGGCTGACTACATAATGCGTTGTGGTCGTGTCTAGGCGCAGGTCCTCCATCTGATCTGGATACGGCCCGGATCCGGCTGACTACATCATGTGTTGTGGTCGTGTCTAGGCGCAGGTCCTCCATCTGATCTGGATACGGCCCGGATCCGGCTGACTACATCATGCGTTGTGGTCGTGTCTAGGCGCAGGTCCTCCATCTGATCTGGATACGGCCCGGATCCGGCTGACTACATCATGCGTTGTGGTCGTGTCTAGGCGCAGGTCCTCCATCTGATCTGGATCCGGCCCGGATCCGGCTGACTACATCATGCGTTGTGGTCGTGTCTAGGCGCAGGTCCTCCATCATCTGATCTGGATACGGCCCGGATCCGGCTGACTACATCGTGTGTTGTGGTCGTGTCTAGGCGCAGGTCCTCCATCTGATCTGGATACGGCCCGGATCCGGCTGACTACATCGTGTGTTGTGGTCGTGTCTAGGCGCAGGTCCTCCATCTGATCTGGATACGGCCCGGATCCGGCTGACTACATCATGCGTTGTGGTCGTGTCTAGGCGCAGGTCCTCCATCTGATCTGGATACGGCCCGGATCCGGCTGACTACATCGTGTGTTGTGGTCGTGTCTAGGCGCAGGTCCTCCATCTGATCTGGATACGGCCCGGATCCGGCTGACTACATCATGCGTTGTGGTCGTGTCTAGGCGCAGGTCCTCCATCTGATCTGGATTCGGCCCGGATCCGGCTGACTACATCGTGTGTTGTGGTCGTGTCTAGGCGCAGGTCCTCCATCTGATCTGGATACGGCCCGGATCCGGCTGACTACATCATGCGTTGTGGTCGTGTCTAGGCGCAGGTCCTCCATCTGATCTGGATGCGGCCCGGATCCGGCTGACTACATCATGCGTTGTGGTCGTGTCTAGGCGCAGGTCCTCCATCTGATCTGGATACGGCCCGGATCCGGCTGACTACATCATGCGTATATGAACCGTTAATGCAGCGTAATGTTTTTATAATTTCACTTTCTGTAGTGAATTATTGACTGGGGTTTGAGTCTTTCCACCAGTATAACTCAAGAGCAAAGTTTGCTTGTGTGATATCCACTGGCTCGCCTTCATGATTTAAAATGTAAATATTTCCAATATTGTGCGAAAATGTTCTTGATCAACAATTGCTCGCAAAATGATGGACAGAGATTTAGATTTTACACGTGTCATTCCCAGTGATAAAAGCTAGTAAATAATTAAAGAGTACGCTACCCCCCCCTCCCCCCCACCCCCACCCCCCGGCACTGCCTTTAACCCTTTAACATGTTGAATATAACAGATGAATGTTCGTTGTGCAAAATATGTTTAGACAGGGTTATTAATGTTTTACTGTGTGTGTGTGTGTGTGCAGGTGTGTGTGAAGGCCAGAAGGAGCAGCTGGTTCCACTGGTTCAGGGTCCGTCTGACACCACAGATCTTCACACGAGACACTGGCTGATCGGGAGCCGTAAACCTGCGTCTCTCCTGTCTCCTGATCTCCTGCAGATCTCACTACAGCTCCCTCAGCAGGAGCACTCACCCAACCCCGGTGAGACGCGCACACACACACGCACACACACACACACGCACACACACACGCACACACGCACACACACACACACACACACACACATACACACACACACACACACACATCTCTCCTGTCTCCTGATCTCCTCCAGATCTCACTACAGCTCCCACTCACCCAACCCCGGTGAGACACACACACACACACACACACAGATGAGACCTGATCATGATGGGGTGAGTGAGACGCCTATATACACCTGTGTCTGTGTGTGTGTGTGAGAGTAAGAGTGTGTGTGTGAGAGAGAGAGTGTGTGTGTGTGTCAGTGTGTTGAACGTCTTTACACTAAATCCTCCATAAGATGTGAAGGTCGAGGAGACCGAAGGCTTGAGAGGATCCAGACTCGTCGTGCTTTGGCAGTAAATCAGCATTATTGAGCTGAAGTGTGTGTGTGTGTGTGTGTAACACGGAGACGCTCAGTCCTCCAGAGCTTTATTAACGCAGGGATTCTTTATATCCACCCACAGTGACTGTAAGGAGATGTAGAGCTGCGCTCAGAACATTTAACCTTCATTCTGATAATTCAGTCAGTGAATGTGTGTGTGTGTGTGTGACAGATGAACCGATCATCTCTTCCTCTTTACTACTAGTTACAGCAGCAAATAAACATCAATGAACATCACAAGAAATTATAAATAACAATTTTTTCTTAAATATATACATGCATGTATGTGTATTATATATACAAAGTAATTCTACACAGTACACACAGAATTATACACAGACACTGTCGTCTTTTTCCACCTTTGTTGCCATTGGCTTGGCTTGCTTAGTTGGGGACATTTCATTTAATATCCAGCAATATTATTGATCTCCTGCACTGACAGCATTATATGAGAACTGAACTGAGCTGGACGATGACATCACGGTTTTCTCCAGAGCGGCTATATATACAGTATATATGAACTCATTTTAATAATTTTTTTTACAACAGAAATGAAGCATCACTGAACTCACTTAAGCTGCACTGTGACGCTATTCTCTCCTGGACACAAACTCTTATGTTCCTGTTATCTCTGTAAGGCGGCTCTGTGTAAACACAAGCGCTTATTTTGGACTTAGTAGTCGTTGCACAGCACTTCATCCACACGAGGTCCTTCTGTCCACAAGCACTCTCCATCGCGTCGTCCAAACCGCTGTGACTTTCTTTCTTCAGTCAAACACAAAAGAAGATATTCTGAGAAATGGCGTAGTGTTTTTGTCCATATCATGAAGGTCAGTGTTGTTTGGTTCTCAACGTTCTTCAGAATATCTTCTTGTGTTCCACTGAAGACACAGAGTTCAGATCAACATGAGAGAGTAACTGATGACAGAATGGTACGCATCCCCGCTGAGTGTGTGGAGGAACTCGATGTCTGTGTTTGTGTACGGATCCTCACGTGTGTGTAGTGTCAGAACCGCTCCCTGTACACTATATCGGTGTCGGACTGTTCGTAGTGGTGAACGACATCATGCCCTACATTCGTTCACTACTTTTACCCACAATCCTCTCTGAATTCGAGTGTACATTCGATGTACACTTGCTGAAGCACTATTTCCCACAATGCAATGCGAGAGGACTGAGCGCGAGTTTAAACAGGAGATTACTGACAGCTTTCTTATTTCTGCTCTAACATTTACTTCACACTAGTTTTAACCTTTTTTTATTAATCATTACTCGAATAAAACATTAAAATGTAGAGACAATATTATATAGATGAATTTTAAATTTAAATGAAATGATATTAATAAGGTAAATTATATTATTTTTATTCTGAAAATATATTATTTAGGCATATGATGATGTGGTGGATGATTTAAAAATGTTCGTTAATCTTCTGTGGGAAGCGCATTCATTCACATGTAATAATCATAACGCTAACGACCTCGTCATCCGAGTCGACTGCAGTCGATGAAACTACAAAGCTGGCACGGAGGAATATATCACTACAAAATAAAGTCATTATGATGGTTATTGTTGTTAATATTATTTTCTAAAGTAAGTAACGTGTAAGATAAAGGAGTTTTATCAGTACGTGTGGCGAAGCCGTGTCTTCATGACGTTCACTGCCTACAGATGTAGTGCACTCGAACGCCACACACTATAGGGATCTACAGATGTAGTGCACTCGAACGCCACACACTATAGGGATCTACAGATGCAGTGCACTCGAACGCCACACACTATAGGGATCTACAGATGTAGTGCACTCGAACGCCACACACTAGAGGGATCTACAGATGTAGTGCACTCGAACGCCACACACTAGAGGGATCTACAGATGTAGTGCACTCGAACGCCACACACTATAGGGATCTACAGATATAGTGCACTCGAACGCCACACACTAGAGGGATCTACAGATGTAGTGCACTCGAACGCCACACACTATAGGGATCTACAGATGTAGTGCACTCGAACGCCACACACTATAGGGATCTACAGATGTAGTGCACCCGAACGCCACACACTATAGGGATCTACAGATGCAGTGCACTCGAACGCCACACACTATAGGGATCTACAGATGCAGTGCACTCGAACGCCACACACTATAGGGATCTACAGATGTAGTGCACCCGAACGCCACACACTATAGGGATCTACAGATGCAGTGCACTCGAACGCCACACACTATAGGGATCTACAGATGCAGTGCACCCGAACGCCACACACTATAGGGATCTACAGATGCAGTGCACTCGAACGCCACACACTATAGGGATCTACAGATGTAGTGCACTCGAACGCCACACACTAGAGGGATCTACAGATGTAGTGCACTCGAACGCCACACACTAGAGGGATCTACAGATATAGTGCACTCGAACGCCACACACTAGAGGGATCTACAGATGTAGTGCACTCGAACGCCACACACTATAGGGATCTACAGATGTAGTGCACTCGAACGCCACACACTATAGGGATCTACAGATGTAGTCCACTCGAACGCCACACACTATAGGGATCTACAGATGCAGTGCACTCGAACGCCACACACTATAGGGATCTACAGATGTAGTGCCCTCGAACGCCACACACTATAGGGATCTACAGATGCAGTGCACTCGAACGCCACACACTATAGGGATCTACAGATGCAGTGCACTCGAACGCCACACACTATAGGGATCTACAGATGTAGTGCACTCGAACGCCACACACTATAGGGATCTACAGATGTAGTGCACTCGAACGCCACACACTATAGGGATCTACAGATGTAGTGCACTCGAACGCCACACACTATAGGGATCTACAGATGTAGTGCACTCGAACGCCACACACTATAGGGATCTACAGATGCAGTGCACTCGAACGCCACACACTATAGGGATCTACAGATGTAGTGCACTCGAACGCCACACACTAGAGGGATCTACAGATGCAGTGCACTCGAACGCCACACACTAGAGGGATCTACAGATGTAGTGCACTCGAACGCCACACACTATAGGGATCTACAGATGTAGTGCACCCGAACGCCACACACTATAGGGATCTACAGATGCAGTGCACTCGAACGCCACACACTATAGGGATCTACAGATGTAGTGCACTCGAACGCCACACACTATAGGGATCTACAGATGCAGTGCACTCGAACGCCACACACTATAGGGATCTACAGATGCAGTGCACTCGAACGCCACACACTATAGGGATCTACAGATGTAGTGCACTCGAACGCCACACACTATAGGGATCTACAGATGCAGTGCACTCGAACGCCACACACTATAGGGATCTACAGATGTAGTGCACTCGAACGCCACACACTAGAGGGATCTACAGATGCAGTGCACTCGAACGCCACACACTAGAGGGATCTACAGATGTAGTGCACTCGAACGCCACACACTATAGGGATCTACAGATGTAGTGCACCCGAACGCCACACACTATAGGGATCTACAGATGCAGTGCACTCGAACGCCACACACTAGAGGGATCTACAGATGTAGTGCACTCGAACGCCACACACTATAGGGATCTACAGATGCAGTGCACTCGAACGCCACACACTAGAGGGATCTACAGATGCAGTGCACTCGAACGCCACACACTATAGGGATCTACAGATGTAGTGCACTCGAACGCCACACACTATAGGGATCTACAGATGTAGTGCACTCGAACGCCACACACTATAGGGATCTACAGATGCAGTGCACTCGAACGCCACACACTATAGGGATCTACAGATGTAGTGCCCTCGAACGCCACACACTATAGGGATCTACAGATGTAGTGCACTCGAACGCCACACACTATAGGGATCTACAGATGTAGTGCCCTCGAACGCCACACACTATAGGGATCTACAGATATAGTGCACTCGAACGCCACACACTATAGGGATCTACAGATATAGTGCCCTCGAACGCCACACACTATAGGGATCTACAGATGTAGTGCCCTCGAACGCCACACACTATAGGGATCTACAGATGTAGTGCCCTCGAACGCCACACACTATAGGGATCTACAGATATAGTGCACTCGAACGCCACACACTATAGGGATCTACAGATATAGTGCACTCGAACGCCACACACTAGAGGGATCTACAGATGTAGTGCACTCGAACGCCACACACTATAGGGATCTACAGATGCAGTGCACTCGAACGCCACACACTATAGGGATCTACAGATGCAGTGCACTCGAACGCCACACACTATAGGGATCTACAGATGTAGTGCACTCGAACGCCACACACTATAGGGATCTACAGATGTAGTGCACTCGAACGCCACACACTATAGGGATCTACAGATGTAGTGCACTCGAACGCCACACACTATAGGGATCTACAGATGTAGTGCACTCGAACGCCACACACTAGAGGGATCTACAGATGTAGTGCACTCGAACGCCACACACTATAGGGATCTACAGATGTAGTGCACTCGAACGCCACACACTATAGGGATCTACAGATGTAGTGCACTCGAACGCCACACACTATAGGGATCTACAGATGTAGTGCACTCGAACGCCACACACTATAGGGATCTACAGATGTAGTGCACTCGAACGCCACACACTATAGGGATCTACAGATGTAGTGCACTCGAACGCCACACACTATAGGGATCTACAGATGTAGTGCACTCGAACACCACACACTATAGGGATCTACAGATGTAGTGCACTCGAACGCCACACACTATAGGGCTCTACAGATGTAGTGCACTCGAACGCCACACACTATAGGGATCTACAGATGTAGTGCACTCGAACGCCACACACTAGAGGGATCTACAGATATAGTGCACTCGAACACCACACACTAGAGGGATCTACAGATATAGTGCACTCGAACGCCACACACTATAGGGATCTACAGATATAGTGCACTCGAACGCCACACACTAGAGGGATCTACAGATGTAGTGCACTCGAACGCCACACACTAGAGGGATCTACAGATGTAGTGCACTCGAACGCCACACACTATAGGGATCTACAGATGTAGTGCACTCGAACGCCACACACTAGAGGGATCTACAGATGTAGTGCACTCGAACGCCACACACTATAGGGATCTACAGATGTAGTGCACTCGAACGCCACACACTAGAGGGATCTACAGATGTAGTGCACTCGAACGCCACACACTAGAGGGATCTACAGATGTAGTGCACTCGAACGCCACACACTATAGGGATCTACAGATGTAGTGCACTCGAACGCCACACACTAGAGGGATCTACAGATGTAGTGCACTCGAACGCCACACACTATAGGGATCTACAGATGTAGTGCACTCGAACGCCACACACTAGAGGGATCTACAGATGCAGTGCACTCGAACGCCACACACTAGAGGGATCTACAGATATAGTGCACTCGAACGCCACACACTATAGGGATCTACAGATGTAGTGCACTCGAACGCCACACACTATAGGGATCTACAGATGTAGTGCACCCGAACGCCACACACTAGAGGGATC
The DNA here is from genome assembly GCF_029890125.1 of Rhinichthys klamathensis goyatoka. Taxonomy (NCBI): domain Eukaryota; kingdom Metazoa; phylum Chordata; class Actinopteri; order Cypriniformes; family Leuciscidae; genus Rhinichthys; species Rhinichthys klamathensis. The sequence continues at coordinate 47,783 of NW_026607439.1, forward strand.
TACAGATGTAGTGCACTCGAACGCCACACACTATAGGGATCTACAGATGCAGTGCACTCGAACGCCACACACTATAGGGATCTACAGATGTAGTGCACTCGAACGCCACACACTATAGGGATCTACAGATGCAGTGCACTCGAACGCCACACACTATAGGGATCTACAGATGCAGTGCACTCGAACGCCACACACTATAGGGATCTACAGATGTAGTGCCCTCGAACGCCACACACTATAGGGATCTACAGATGTAGTGCACTCGAACGCCACACACTAGAGGGATCTACAGATGTAGTGCCCTCGAACGCCACACACTATAGGGATCTACAGATGTAGTGCACTCGAACGCCACACACTATAGGGATCTACAGATGCAGTGCACTCGAACGCCACACACTATAGGGATCTACAGATGCAGTGCACTCGAACGCCACACACTATAGGGATCTACAGATGCAGTGCACTCGAACGCCACACACTATAGGGATCTACAGATGTAGTGCCCTCGAACGCCACACACTATAGGGATCTACAGATGTAGTGCACTCGAACGCCACACACTATAGGGATCTACAGATGTAGTGCCCTCGAACGCCACACACTATAGGGATCTACAGATGTAGTGCACTCGAACGCCACACACTAGAGGGATCTACAGATGTAGTGCACTCGAACGCCACACACTATAGGGATCTACAGATGTAGTGCACTCGAACGCCACACACTATAGGGATCTACAGATGTAGTGCACTCGAACGCCACACACTATAGGGATCTACAGATGTAGTGCACTCGAAGGCCACACACTATAGGGATCTACAGATATAGTGCACTCGAACGCCACACACTAGAGGGATCTACAGATATAGTGCACTCGAACGCCACACACTATAGGGATCTACAGATATAGTGCACTCGAACGCCACACACTATAGGGATCTACAGATGTAGTGCACTCGAACGCCACACACTATAGGGATCTACAGATGTAGTGCACTCGAACGCCACACACTATAGGGATCTACAGATGTAGTGCACTCGAACGCCACACACTATAGGGATCTACAGATGTAGTGCACTCGAAGGCCACACACTATAGGGATCTACAGATATAGTGCACTCGAACGCCACACACTAGAGGGATCTACAGATATAGTGCACTCGAACGCCACACACTATAGGGATCTACAGATATAGTGCACTCGAACGCCACACACTATAGGGATCTACAGATGCAGTGCACTCGAACGCCACACACTATAGGGATCTACAGATATAGTGCACTCGAACGCCACACACTATAGGGATCTACAGATGTAGTGCACTCGAACGCCACACACTAGAGGGATCTACAGATATAGTGCACTCGAACACCACACACTAGAGGGATCTACAGATGTAGTGCACTCGAACGCCACACACTAGAGGGATCTACAGATATAGTGCACTCGAACGCCACACACTAGAGGGATCTACAGATGTAGTGCACTCGAACGCCACACACTAGAGGGATCTACAGATATAGTGCACTCGAACACCACACACTAGAGGGATCTACAGATGTAGTGCACTCGAACGCCACACACTAGAGGGATCTACAGATATAGTGCACTCGAACGCCACACACTAGAGGGATCTACAGATGTAGTGCACTCGAACGCCACACACTAGAGGGATCTACAGATGTAGTGCACTCGAACGCCACACACTATAGGGATCTACAGATGTAGTGCACTCGAACGCCACACACTATAGGGATCTACAGATGTAGTGCACTCGAACGCCACACACTATAGGGATCTACAGATGTAGTGCACTCGAACGCCACACACTATAGGGCTCTACGGATGTAGTGCACTCGAACGCCACACACTATAGGGCTCTACGGATGTAGTGCACTCGAACGCCACACACTATAGGGATCTACAGATGTAGTGCACTCGAACGCCACACACTATAGGGATCTACAGATGTAGTGCACTCGAACGCCACACACTATAGGGCTCTACGGATGTAGTGCACTCGAACGCCACACACTATAGGCATCTACAGATGTAGTGCACTCGAACGCCACACACTATTGGGATCTACAGATGTAGTGCACTCGAACGCCACACACTATAGGGATCTACAGATGTAGTGCACTCGAACGCCACACACTATAGGGATCTACAGATGTAGTGCACTCGAACGCCACACACTATAGGGATCTACAGATGTAGTGCACTCGAACGCCACACACTATAGGGATCTACAGATGTAGTGCACTCGAACGCCACACACTATAGGGCTCTACGGATGTAGTGCACTCGAACGCCACACACTATAGGGATCTACAGATGTAGTGCACTCGAACGCCACACACTATAGGGATCTACAGATGTAGTGCACTCGAACGCCACACACTATAGGGATCTACAGATGTAGTGCCCTCGAACGCCACACACTATAGGGATCTACAGATGTAGTGCACTCAAACGCCACACACTATAGGGCTCTACAGATGCAGTGCACTCGAACGCCACACACTATAGGGATCTACAGATATAGTGCACTCGAACGCCACACACTATAGGGATCTACAGATGTAGTGCACTCGAACGCCACACACTATAGGGATCTACAGATGTAGTGCACTCGAACGCCACACACTATAGGGATCTACAGATGTAGTGCACTCGAACGCCACACACTATAGGGATCTACAGATGCAGTGCACTCGAACGCCACACACTATAGGGATCTACAGATGTAGTGCACTCGAACGCCACACACTATAGGGATCTACAGATGCAGTCCACTCGAACGCCACACACTATAGGGATCTACAGATGTAGTCCACTCGAACGCCACACACTATAGGGATCTACAGATGTAGTGCACTCGAACGCCACACACTATAGGGATCTACAGATGTAGTGCACTCGAACGCCACACACTATAGGGATCTACAGATGTAGTGCACTCGAACGCCACACACTATAGGGATCTACAGATGTAGTGCACTCGAACGCCACACACTATAGGGATCTACAGATGTAGTGCACTCGAACGCCACACACTATAGGGATCTACAGATGCAGTGCACTCGAACGCCACACACTATAGGGATCTACAGATATAGTGCACTCGAACGCCACACACTATAGGGATCTACAGATGTAGTGCACTCGAACGCCACACACTATAGGGATCTACAGATGTAGTGCACTCGAACGCCACACACTAGAGGGATCTACAGATATAGTGCACTCGAACGCCACACACTAGAGGGATCTACAGATATAGTGCACTCGAACGCCACACACTAGAGGGATCTACAGATGTAGTGCACTCGAACGCCACACACTATAGGGATCTACAGATGTAGTGCACTCGAACGCCACACACTATAGGGATCTACAGATGTAGTGCACTCGAACGCCACACACTATAGGGATCTACAGATGTAGTGCACTCGAACGCCACACACTATAGGGATCTACAGATGTAGTGCACTCGAACGCCACACACTATAGGGATCTACAGATGTAGTGCACTCGAACGCCACACACTATAGGGATCTACAGATGTAGTGCACTCGAACGCCACACACTATAGGGATCTACAGATGTAGTGCACTCGAACGCCACACACTATAGGGATCTACAGATGTAGTGCACTCGAACGCCACACACTATAGGGATCTACAGATGTAGTGCACTCGAACGCCACACACTATAGGGATCTACAGATGTAGTGCACTCGAACGCCACACACTATAGGGATCTACAGATGTAGTGCACTCGAACGCCACACACTATAGGGATCTACAGATGTAGTGCACTCGAACGCCACACACTATAGGGATCTACAGATGTAGTGCACTCGAACGCCACACACTATTGGGATCTACAGATGTAGTGCACTCGAACGCCACACACTATAGGGATCTACAGATGTAGTGCACTCGAACGCCACACACTAGAGGGATCTACAGATGTAGTGCACTCGAACGCCACACACTATAGGGATCTACAGATGTAGTGCACTCGAACGCCACACACTATAGGGATCTACAGATGTAGTGCACTCGAACGCCACACACTATAGGGATCTACAGATGTAGTGCACTCGAACGCCACACACTATAGGGATCTACAGATGTAGTGCACTCGAACGCCACACACTATAGGGATCTACAGATGTAGTGCACTCGAACGCCACACACTATAGGGATCTACAGATGTAGTGCACTCGAACGCCACACACTATAGGGATCTACAGATGCAGTGCACTCGAACGCCACACACTATAGGGCTCTACAGATGTAGTGCACTCGAACGCCACACACTATAGGGATCTACAGATGTAGTGCACTCGAACGCTACACACTATAGGGATCTACAGATGCAGTGCACTCGAACGCCACACACTATAGGGATCTACAGATGTAGTGCACTCGAACGCCACACACTATAGGGCTCTACAGATGTAGTGCACTCGAACGCCACACACTATAGGGATCTACAGATGTAGTGCACTCGAACGCCACACACTAGAGGGATCTACAGATGCAGTGCACTCGAACGCCACACACTATAGGGATCTACAGATGTAGTGCACTCGAACGCCACACACTATAGGGATCTACAGATGCAGTGCACTCGAACGCCACACACTATAGGGATCTACAGATATAGTGCACTCGAACGCCACACACTATAGGGATCTACAGATGTAGTGCACTCGAACGCCACACACTATAGGGATCTACAGATGTAGTGCACTCGAACGCCACACACTATAGGGATCTACAGATGTAGTGCACTCGAACGCCACACACTATAGGGCTCTACAGATGTAGTGCACTCGAACGCCACACACTATAGGGATCTACAGATGTAGTGCACTCGAACGCCACACACTATAGGGATCTACAGATGCAGTGCACTCGAACGCCACACACTATAGGGATCTACAGATGTAGTGCACTCGAACGCCACACACTATAGGGATCTACAGATGCAGTGCACTCGAACGCCACACACTATAGGGATCTACAGATGTAGTGCACTCGAACGCCACACACTATAGGGATCTACAGATGTAGTGCACTCGAACGCCACACACTATAGGGATCTACAGATGCAGTGCACTCGAACGCCACACACTATAGGGATCTACAGATGTAGTGCACTCGAACGCCACACACTATAGGGATCTACAGATGTAGTGCACTCGAACGCCACACACTATAGGGATCTACAGATGTAGTGCACTCGAACGCCACACACTATAGGGATCTACAGATGTAGTGCACTCGAACGCCACACACTAGAGGGATCTACAGATGTAGTGCACTCGAACGCCACACACTATAGGGATCTACAGATGTAGTGCACTCGAACGCCACACACTAGAGGGATCTACAGATGCAGTGCACTCGAACGCCACACACTATAGGGATCTACAGATGTAGTGCACTCGAACGCCACACACTATAGGGATCTACAGATGTAGTGCACTCGAAGGCCACACACTATAGGGATCTACAGATGCAGTGCACTCGAACGCCACACACTATAGGGATCTACAGATGCAGTGCACTCGAACGCCACACACTATAGGGATCTACAGATGCAGTGCACTCGAACGCCACACACTATAGGGATCTACAGATATAGTGCACTCGAACGCCACACACTAGAGGGATCTACAGATATAGTGCACTCGAACGCCACACACTATAGGGATCTACAGATATAGTGCACTCGAACGCCACACACTATAGGGATCTACAGATGTAGTGCACTCGAACGCCACACACTAGAGGGATCTACAGATGCAGTGCACTCGAACGCCACACACTATAGGGATCTACAGATGTAGTGCACTCGAACGCCACACACTAGAGGGATCTACAGATGTAGTGCACTCGAACGCCACACACTATAGGGATCTACAGATGTAGTGCACTCGAACGCCACACACTATAGGGATCTACAGATGTAGTGCACTCGAACGCCACACACTAGAGGGATCTACAGATGCAGTGCACTCGAACGCCACACACTATAGGGATCTACAGATATAGTGCACTCGAACGCCACACACTAGAGGGATCTACAGATATAGTGCACTCGAACGCCACACACTAGAGGGATCTACAGATGTAGTGCACTCGAACGCCACACACTAGAGGGATCTACAGATGCAGTGCACTCGAACGCCACACACTATAGGGATCTACAGATGTAGTGCACTCGAACGCCACACACTATAGGGATCTACAGATGTAGTGCACTCGAACGCCACACACTATAGGGATCTACAGATGTAGTGCACTCGAACGCCACACACTAGAGGGATCTACAGATGTAGTGCACTCGAACGCCACACACTATAGGGATCTACAGATGTAGTGCACTCGAACGCCACACACTATAGGGATCTACAGATGTAGTGCACTCGAACGCCACACACTATAGGGATCTACAGATGCAGTGCACTCGAACGCCACACACTATAGGGCTCTACAGATGCAGTGCACTCGAACGCCACACACTATAGGGATCTACAGATGTAGTGCACTCGAACGCCACACACTATAGGGATCTACAGATGTAGTGCACTCGAACGCCACACACTATAGGGATCTACAGATGTAGTGCACTCGAACGCCACACACTATAGGGATCTACAGATGTAGTGCACTCGAACGCCACACACTATAGGGATCTACAGATGCAGTGCACTCGAACGCCACACACTATAGGGATCTACAGATGTAGTGCACTCGAACGCCACACACTATAGGGATCTACAGATGTAGTGCACTCGAACGCCACACACTATAGGGATCTACAGATATAGTGCACTCGAACGCCACACACTATAGGGATCTACAGATGTAGTGCACTCGAACGCCACACACTATAGGGATCTACAGATGTAGTGCACTCGAACGCCACACACTATAGGGATCTACAGATGCAGTGCACTCGAACGCCACACACTATTGGGATCTACAGATGTAGTGCACTCGAACGCCACACACTATAGGGATCTACAGATGTAGTGCACTCGAACGCCACACACTATAGGGATCTACAGATGTAGTGCACTCGAACGCCACACACTAGAGGGATCTACAGATGTAGTGCACTCGAAATCCACACACTATAGGGATCTACAGATGTAGTGCACTCGAACGCCACACACTATAGGGATCTACAGATGTAGTGCACTCGAAATCCACACACTATAGGATCTACAGATGTAGTGCACTCGAACGCCACACACTATAGGGATCTACAGATGTAGTGCACTCGAACGCCACACACTAGAGGGATCTACAGATGTAGTGCACTCGAAATCCACACACTATAGGGATCTACAGATGTAGTGCACTCGAACGCCACACACTATAGGGATCTACAGATGTAGTGCACTCGAACGCCACACACTATAGGGATCTACAGATGTAGTGCACTCGAACGCCACACACTATAGGGATCTACAGATGTAGTGCACTCGAACGCCACACACTAGAGGGATCTACAGATGTAGTGCACTCGAAATCCACACACTATAGGGATCTACAGATGTAGTGCACTCGAACGCCACACACTATAGGGATCTACAGATGCAGTGCACTCGAAATCCACACACTATAGGGATCTACAGATGTAGTGCACTCGAACGCCACACACTATAGGGATCTACAGATGTAGTGCACTCGAACGCCACACACTATAAGGATGAGTGAGCGAGCGAGTCAGCGAGTGAGTGAGTGAGCGGTGTCGGACACAGCTAGACTGTCTCTATGAGAGTGAAGCAGGGGATTCTGGGATATCATGCAGTCCTGCGAGATCCTCTGCTAGATGAGATGAGATGACACACTCTCTCTGAGGAACGTCTCTGTGTGTTTTCCTCCAAGTCTTCAAGCCATGCTTTATAACATTATATTGCAGCGTTCGCCTTTAATCTGCCCAGTAATATTTCTAAACCTTCGACATGTATTTTATGAATTCCGTAATAATCTTTTTCAGGATCTCGCGCTGAACTGCAGAATGCGGTCCTGGAGACCCAGATGTGCTTGGAAGCGTTCCCGCTCTGTTCTTGTGTCTTTATCTCCCTTTACTCCTTTCCTGAGCGCTTGAACCTCAAAGCGTTCTTCAAAACTGTAACGTTTAATTACCTTGAAATGACATTTAAATAATTCCCAGGCCCATCTGCATCTCTGGCTCCGCTAGCTTGAAGACGGCCTCGACTTCGCTGCGTTACATCTGCTTTCCATTCCATTGTTTACCAGTGAATTAAAAAGAAATTCCAATTTACTTAGAAAATGGGAGTTCTGTACTTGTTAAACTCCCGTAGACGCAGACCAATATGTTTCTGTTTAATGAGCCTGAGGTTGGAACACACTAATAAATTAAAGGCAATTAAAGGCGTTGGATTTATCACAGAAGGATCCAGGCCGCGCGGCTTTGAACGCCTCTTTTATGGACATACAGTGATTTTACGCGGTGTTAACCCTTCGCTGTGTTAACCCTTCGCTGTGTTAACCCTTCGCTGTGTTAACCCTTCGCTGTGTTAACCCTTCGCTGTGTTAACCCTTCGCTGTGTTAACCCTTCGCTGTGTTAACCCTTCGCTGTGTTAACCCTTCGCTGTGTTAACCCTTCGCTGTGTTAACCCTTCGCTGTGTTAATCCTTCGCTGTGTTAACCCTTCGCTGTGTTAACCCTTCGCTGTGTTCACCCTTCGCTGTGTTAACCCTTCGCTGTGTTAACCCTTCGCTGTGTTAATCCTTCGCTGTGTTAATCCTTCGCTGTGTTAATCCTTCGCTGTGTTAACCCTTCGCTGTGTTAACCCTTCGCTGTGTTAACCCTTCGCTGTGTTAACTCTTCGCTGTGTTAACTCTTCGCTGTGTTCACCCTTCGCTGTGTTAACCCTTCGCTGTGTTAACCCTTCGCTGTGTTAACCCTTCGCTGTGTTAACCCTTCGCTGTGTTAACCCTTCGCTGTGTTAACCCTTCGCTGTGTTAACTCTTCGCTAATCCTTCGCTGTGTTCACCCTTCGCTGTGTTAATCCTTCGCTGTGTTAATCCTTCGCTGTGTTAATCCTTCGCTGTGTTAACCCTTCGCTGTGTTCACCCTTTGCTGTGTTCACCCTTCGCTAACCCTTCGCTAACCCTTCGCTGTGTTAACCCTTCGCTAACCCTTCGCTGTGTTTACCCTTCGCTGTGTTCACCCTTCGCTAACCCTTCGCTGTGTTCACCCTTCGCTAACCCTTCGCTGTGTTAATCCTTCGCTAACCCTTCGCTAACCCTTCGCTAACCCTTCGCTGTGTCAATCCTTCGCTAACCCTTCGCTAACCCTTCGCTGTGTTCACCCTTCGCTGTGTTCACCCTTCGCTAACCCTTCGCTGTGTTCACCCTATACTAACCCTTCGCTGTGTTCACCCTTCACTAACCCTTCGCTGTGTTCACCCTATACTAACCCTTCGCTGTGTTCACCCTTCACTAACCCTTCGCTGTGTTCACCCTATACTAACCCTTCGCTGTGTTCACCCTTCACTAACCCTTCGCTGTGTTCACCCTTCACTAACCCTTCGCTGTGTTCACCCTTCACTAACCCTTCACTGTGTTCACCCTTCGCTGTGTTCACCCTTCGCTGTGTTCACCCTTCGCTAACCCTTCGCTGTGTTCACCCTATACTAACCCTTCGCTGTGTTCACCCTTCACTAACCCTTCGCTGTGTTCACCCTATACTAACCCTTCGCTGTGTTCACCCTTCACTAACCCTTCGCTGTGTTCACCCTTCACTAACCCTTCGCTGTGTTCACCCTTCGCTAACCCTTCACTGTGTTCACCCTTCACTAACCCTTCGCTGTGTTCACCCTTCACTAACCCTTCACTGTGTTCACCCTTCACTGTGTTCACCCTTCACTAACCCTTCACTGTGTTCACCCTTTGCTAACCCTTCACTGTGTTCACCCTTCACTAACCCTTCGCTGTGTTCACCCTTCACTAACCCTTCACTGTGTTCACCCTTCGCTAACCTTTCGCTGTGTTCACCCTTCACTAACCCTTCACTGTGTTCACCCTTCACTAACCCTTCACTGTGTTCACCCTTCACTAACCCTTCACTGTGTTCACCCTTCGCTAACCCTTCACTGTGTTCACCCTTCACTAACCCTTCACTGTGTTCACCCTTCACTAACCCTTCACTGTGTTCACCCTTCACTAACCCTTCCCTGTGTTCACCCTTCACTAACCCTTCACTGTGTTCACCCTTCACTAACCCTTCACTGTGTTCACCCTTCACTAACCCTTCACTGTGTTCACCCTTCACTAACCCTTCCCTGTGTTCACCCTTCACTAACCCTTCACTGTGTTCACCCTTCGCTAACCTTTCGCTGTGTTCACCCTTCACTAACCCTTCGCTGTGTTCACCCTTCACTAACCCTTCACTGTGTTCACCCTTCGCTAACCTTTCGCTGTGTTCACCCTTCACTAACCCTTCACTGTGTTCACCCTTCACTAACCCTTCACTGTGTTCACCCTTCACTAACCCTTCACTGTGTTCACCCTTCACTAACCCTTCCCTGTGTTCACCCTTCACTAACCCTTCACTGTGTTCACCCTTCGCTAACCTTTCGCTGTGTTCACCCTTCACTAACCCTTCACTGTGTTCACCCTTCACTAACCCTTCGCTGTGTTCACCCTTCGCTAACCTTTCGCTGTGTTCACCCTTCACTAACCCTTCACTGTGTTCACCCTTCACTAGGGTTGGGTATCGTTTGGGTTTTATCCGATTCCAGTACCTACTCGGTATTTTTTAAACGGTTCCGGTGCTTAAACGGTTCTTAAATCGGTACTTAAGAAAATGAAACCGCACACACTTTATCAAAAAATAATACCCTTTAATTTACAGGGCCAAACTGGACACAATATTAACTTAAATCTTTAAACAATATAAATACAAGTAACATATGGTAATAATAAAACCAATATAAAATAAAAATTCATATTTACATAATATCAAATGAAACAATATTGTATCAAACAATGTAATAATACTGGAGATTAATAGAGATTACTAGCAGGCAGAGCTGCCAACTCTCACGCATTGACCGTGAGACTCACGCAAATGACCCTTTTCACACAGAAAAATCGCGGACAAAGAGGACACTGACAGACAAGACAGAGAAGGTTACTTTTGATATGGAACAAATCCACAGCTGTCAGATTCTGTCAATATTTTTACGAGATTCACACAATAAATAACGTTTTGGCTCTTTGAAATGTGACAGATCGCTGTAGCGCGTCAGTTCA
>NW_026607440.1:0-15346 GCF_029890125.1 Rhinichthys klamathensis goyatoka
ACACACTGTATACTGCATCAGTGTAGACAGCGTCAGTCATTATAATCTGAACACACATTGTATACTGTATAAGTGTAGACAGCGTCAGTCATTATAATCTGAACACACACTGTATACTGTATCAGTGTAGACAGCGTCAGTCATTATAATCTGAACACACACTGTATACTGTATCAGTGTAGACAGCGTCAGTCATTATAATCTAAACACACACTGTATACTGTATCAGTGTAGACAGTGTCAGTCATTATAATCTGAACACACATTGTATACTGTATAAGTGTAGACAGCGTCAGTCATTTTAATCTGAACACACACTGTATACTGTATCAGTGTAGACAGCGTCAGTCATTATAATCTGAACACACATCTGTATACTGTATCAGTGTAGACAGCGTCAGTCATTATAATCTGAACACACATCTGTATACTGTATAAGTGTAGACAGCGTCAGTCATTATAATCTGAACACACACTGTATACTGTATCAGTGTAGACAGCGTCAGTCATTATAATCTGAACACACATCTGTATACTGTATAAGTGTAGACAGCGTCAGTCATTATAATCTGAACACACACTGTATACTGTATCAGTGTAGACAGCGTCAGTCATTATAATCTGAACACACATCTGTATACTGTATCAGTGTAGACAGCGTCAGTCATAATCTGAACACACACTGTATACTGTATCAGTGTAGACAGCGTCAGTCATTATAATCTGAACACACATCTGTATACTGTATCAGTGTAGACAGCGTCAGTCATTATAATCTGAACACACATCTGTATACTGTATCAGTGTAGACAGCGTCAGTCATTATAATCTGAACACACACTGTATACTGTATCAGTGTAGACAGCGTCAGTCATTATAATCTGAACACACATCTGTATACTGTATAAGTGTAGACAGCGTCAGTCATTATAATCTGAACACACATCTGTATACTGTATAAGTGTAGACAGCGTCAGTCATTATAATCTGAACACACATCTGTATACTGTATAAGTGTAGACAGCGTCAGTCATTATAATCTGAACACACACTGTATACTGTATCAGTGTAGACAGCGTCAGTCATTATAATCTGAACACACACTGTATACTGTATAAGTGTAGACAGCGTCAGTCATTATAATCTGAACACACACTGTATACTGTATAAGTGTAGACAGCGTCAGTCATTATAATCTGAACACACACTGTATACTGTATAAGTGTAGACAGCGTCAGTCATTATAATCTGAACACACATCTGTATACTGTATAAGTGTAGACAGCGTCAGTCATTATAATCTGAACACACACTGTATACTGTATAAGTGTAGACAGCGTCAGTCATTATAATCTGAACACACATCTGTATACTGTATAAGTGTAGACAGCGTCAGTCATTATAATCTGAACACACACTGTATACTGTATAAGTGTAGACAGCGTCAGTCATTATAATCTGAACACACACTGTATACTGTATAAGTGTAGACAGCGTCAGTCATTATAATCTGAACACACATCTGTATACTGTATAAGTGTAGACAGCGTCAGTCATTATAATCTGAACACACACTGTATACTGTATAAGTGTAGACAGCGTCAGTCATTATAATCTGAACACACATCTGTATACTGTATAAGTGTAGACAGCGTCAGTCATTATAATCTGAACACACACTGTATACTGTATCAGTGTAGACAGCGTCAGTCATTATAATCTGAACACACATCTGTATACTGTATCAGTGTAGACAGCGTCAGTCATTATAATCTGAACACACACTGTATACTGTATCAGTGTAGACAGCGTCAGTCATTATAATCTGAACACACATCTGTATACTGTATAAGTGTAGACAGCGTCAGTCATTATAATCTGAACACACATCTGTATACTGTATAAGTGTAGACAGCGTCAGTCATTATAATCTGAACACACATCTGTATACTGTATAAGTGTAGACAGCGTCAGTCATTATAATCTGAACACACACTGTATACTGTATCAGTGTAGACAGCGTCAGTCATTATAATCTGAACACACACTGTATACTGTATCAGTGTAGACAGCGTCAGTCATTATAATCTGAACACACACTGTATACTGTATCAGTGTAGACAGCGTCAGTCATTATAATCTGAACACACATCTGTATACTGCATCAGTGTAGACAGCGTCAGTCATTATAATCTGAACACACACTGTATACTGCATCAGTGTAGACAGCGTCAGTCATTATAATCTGAACACACACTGTATACTGTATCAGTGTAGACAGCATCAGTCATTATAATCTGAACACACTGTATACTGTATCAGTGTAGACAGCGTCAGTCATTATAATCTGAACACACACTGTATACTGTATCAGTGTAGACAGCGTCAGTCATTATAATCTGAACACACACTGTATACTGTATCAGTGTAGACAGCGTCAGTCATTATAATCTGAACACACACTGTATACTGTATCAGTGTAGACAGCTTCAGTCATTATAATCTGAACACACATCTGTATACTGTATCAGTGTAGACAGCGTCAGTCATTATAATCTGAACACACACTGTATACTGTATAAGTGTAGACAGCGTCAGTCATTATAATCTGAACACACACTGTATACTGTATAAGTGTAGACAGCGTCAGTCATTATAATCTGAACACACATCTGTATACTGTATCAGTGTAGACAGCGTCAGTCATTATAATCTGAACACACATCTGTATACTGTATCAGTGTAGACAGCGTCAGTCATTATAATCTGAACACACACTGTATACCGTATCAGTGTAGACAGCGTCAGTCATTATAATCTGAACACACATCTGTATACTGTATAAGTGTAGACAGCGTCAGTCATTATAATCTGAACATACATCTGTATACTGTATCAGTGTAGACAGCGTCAGTCATTATAATCTGAACACACACTGTATACTGTATCAGTGTAGACAGCGTCAGTCATTATAATCCGAACACACACTGTATACTGCATCAGTGTAGACAGCGTCAGTCATTATAATCTGAACACACATCTGTATACTGTATCAGTGTAGACAGCGTCAGTCATTATAATCTGAACACACACTGTATACTGTATCAGTGTAGACAGTGTAAGTCATTATCATTGTAGACAGCGTCAGTCATTATAATCTGAACACACATTGTATACTGTATCAGTGTAGACAGCGCCAGTCATTATAATCTGAACACACACTGTATACTGTATCAGTGTAGACAGCGTCAGTCATTATAATGGCTTCAGTTTGATTATGACGCAATATGCATATCCAGTGAACGCAAATGTCAGCCGTTACTTGACTGAACGCCAGTGGGCGGAGCCTATGGTGTGATGTATAACTATTGGTCGATGTCTCACTCTGGAGGCAGGCATATGCAAATATATTTGCCTGTGTGACATCACAGATATCGCAATATCAAAACAAGGGGTGCTTCTCAATATCCCTCCTCGTCTCCTCGCTCCTCCGTCCTCCATCCTATGACCCGGAAACCAATCGAGCTCAGCCATCTTGAAGGACATCTCAATTCTCTAATTGCACCGCGAGGAGGCGAGGATCGAGGAGTGAGGAGCTTCCAGAGGAGCGATGAGCGAGGATTCCTGTCTGGCACCCCAGCATATAAAAACCCCAAACAAAGAGTATGGGAAAACATTACAACACAGGTGTACCCTTTGCGGAAGAGTTTTATCGACTAAACATGACGCACGTATCAATTCTCCTCCCCCTTCACATCTGTCACAATCATTTGAATTTATACTTTACTTTTGTAGTTTACATAAACCACACAACTCACATATTTCAACAAGGTATCTTGCTTTATTATTATTTATTATGAATTTCTTAAATAAACAAACTTTAACAACATAAGGGCAGATCCTTTGAGCGCTGCTGATGACGCAGTGAAGTGACGCTCGAGTGATCAAGTATTCCAATGTATAAAAAAAGCTTTCATTCGATTCCTCCGTCCTCATTTTCTTTCCTTGCAGCCTTCCCTCGCGTCCTACAGGGGGTGGAGCTGAGACGCGAGGGAAGGAAGCGAGGAAAGGAAACGAGGATGCACAAATAAGAAATGAGAAGCACCCATGCTGTTTTTGGAGCTTGAATAAATAAATGCTTTGTTTATAATGAGGATGATGTTTTAATGGTACAAAGAACTCTTATATGTCTAAAGATGTCATGATCCCTTTTAGATCAATTAGCTGCCAAACTCTTCAACTTTGAACACAGAGATTTTAAAATGTTAATAATGTTGGGGACAGACTCACAGTTTAATGGTGGGATATCCTCGCACGCCGAACTCTGAGGCCATTCCTGCATCAACACATCAACAACCAGTCACATGACACAGCAATAACGGTTATTAACACGTAAACAGCACCTGTCAACATTTCATTGGGATTTTCATATAATCTGTGTTCTCCTCTTATGTGTTCTGCTGCCTGTGAGATCGAGTTAAAAACATGCAGTTACGTCTAAGTGAATGTAAACTGTTGGTGAAAAGAGGATTCAACAGTATTTAGATCTTCAGTTTTCACTGTGTTATGTTGCAGCTTTATGCTGAAATGTTTTCTCTTCAATCTCACTCGTCCCCGATAACGAGTGTTTCTTCAGATCTGTAGTGCAGTCACAGTCCCGCTGTCCCTGAAGTTAGGGTTCGTTCATTAGGATCTTTCTTCTGTTGTATTCATATGTCCTAAGTAAGCAATGAGGTACTAGCCTCGAGTACCTTATTGCTTTTATAAAACGGTTCCCACACAATACAAATATTAAAGCCGAAAAATATGTATCTATGCAACTTTAAAGAAGTAAAATCACTAAAAGTCTTCCTTCCGCTGGATAAAATAGTCCCTGGCCGTAAACAGCAACAGAAGTTACATACATTATTTCGCCATTAGATGTCGGCAAACACTGTGTTTATGAGTGTGTCAGTCAGTAGAGGAGACTTTTACATTGAAAGGACTCAAACTTGTGATCACGCAACTGACAGATGACTATCGGCACGGAAAACCCCAGAACTGTTAAAAGGATATCGCTGCGCACATTCAAATTTTATTATGAATGTAGGACTGACCTGAAGGAAAATGCTGTCTACTGTAGATGCAGGTACACTCACTTACTCGATCTCTCACAATACTCTACTATACAATGAACAATATCAATAGATCAAACATGTGTTTGGCAAGTTGCCAAGAGCGGTTGCTAGGGGTGTTGTGTAGTGATACATAGCCGTGTTTTATCGTGAATAAAACACAGCTATTGACCCATCAGAATCAAGGATTGGAACTAACAGTTTTATAATGCTTCTTGTTCTTCGGTTTTATTATGAACTGGTAAATTGTTTTCAGAAACTGAATGAGGACCACTTGTATATATTTCTGCCGTGATATATCGCCATTGAAAATTGTAAAAATGTCCCAACTCTAAACCGACTCCTTTTTAATGTCATTTTAACTAAAACAAATCTGATCTCCAGGCTTTCCTGAGCTCGAGTTTCTGTGACGGCAGGACTGAGTCTGTGTGACTGAGAGTCGAGCTACGCAAGAAAAACTACCATTCACTCGCAGTCTTGTGTGGAAACTTGTTTGGAAACCACTAATGACGACCCTAATGTGTGTGTGTGTGCGGAGACTCTGTCTGTGTGTGGAGACTCTTTCTGTCTGTCTGTGTGTGTGTGTGTGTGTGTGTGTGTGTGTGTGTGTGTGTGTGTGTGTGTGTGTGTGTGCGGAGACTCTGTCTGTGTGTGTGTGTGTGTGTGTGTGTGTGTGTGCGGAGACTCTGTCTGTGTGTGGAGACTCTTTCTGTCTGTCTGTCTGTGTGTGTGTGTGTGTGTGTGTGTGTGTGTGTGTGTGTGTGTGTGTGTGTGTGTGTGTGTGTGTGTGTGTGTGTGCGGAGACTCTGTCTGTGTGTGTGTGTGTGTGTGTGTGTGTGTGTGCGGAGACTCTGTGTGTGTGTGTGTGTGTGTGTGTGTGTGTGTGAGAGAGTGTGTGTGAGATCGATCACCCGAGTATGCAGTGGCGTCCATCTTCCCGACTCGCACCGGCGACCCTGAGTGTGTGAGTTCTGCTCCGACCTCCTGCCAGACCGGCTCCAGCTTCTTACAGTATCCACACCACGGGGCATAGAACTACACACACACACACACACACACACACACATCAGACACACAAACCACAGGTCATAGAACTACACACACACACACACATCAGCCACACACACCACGGGGCATAGAACTACACACACACACATCAGACACACAAACCACGGGGCATAGAACTACACACACCATGGTGCATAAAACTAAAGCACAATACACAGCTCAGACACACACACAAACACAAACACTCATCAGACAAACACACACTCATCAGACACACACACCGCATAAAACTACAGCACAACACACACACTACAGTAACATCATCTGCAAGAAGGGTCACTCACATCCACCAGCCAGACGTCGTCCATTCGGTTCTCCTTAAACCTACGGGAAACACAAGATCTACTGTAACGCTTCGTTTTCTGCTCTTAAACACTGATTACAGGAACACACTGAAGGACACACTGAAGAACACACTGAAGAACACACTGAAGAACACACTGAAGGACACACTGAAGGACACACTGAAGGACACACTGAAGAACACACTGAAGAACACACTGAAGGAGACACTGAAGAACACACTGAAGGACACACTGAAGGACACACTGAAGAACACACTGAAGGACACACTGAAGGACACACTGAAGAACACACTGAAGGACACACTGAAGAACACACTGAAGAACACACTGAAGAACACACTGAAGGACACACTGAAGGACACACTGAAGGACACACTGAAGAACACACTGAAGGAGACACTGAAGAACACACTGAAGGACACACTGAAGGACACACTGAAGAACACACTGAAGGACACACTGAAGAACACACTGAAGGACACACTGAAGGACACACTGAAGGACACACTGAAGAACACACTGAAGAACACACTGAAGGACACACTGAAGAACACACTGAAGAACACACTGAAGGACACACTGAAGGACACACTGAAGGACACACTGAAGAACACACTGAAGAACACACTGAAGGACACACTGAAGAACACACTGAAGAACACACTGAAGAACACACTGAAGGACACACTGAAGGACACACTGAAGGACACACTGAAGAACACACTGAAGAACACACTGAAGGACACACTGAAGAACACACTGAAGAACACACTGAAGGACACACTGAAGGACACACTGAAGGACACACTGAAGAACACACTGAAGGACACACTGAAGGACACACTGAAGAACACACTGAAGGACACACTGAAGAACACACTGAAGAACACACTGAAGAACACACTGAAGGACACACTGAAGGACACACTGAAGAACACACTGAAGGACACACTGAAGAACACACTGAAGGACACACTGAAGAACACACTGAAGGACACACTGAAGAACACACTGAAGAACACACTGAAGAACACACTGAAGAACACACTGAAGAACACACTGAAGAACACACTGAAGAACACACTGAAGAACACACTGAAGGACACACTGAAGGACACACTGAAGGACACACTGAAGGACAGACTGAAGAACACACTGAAGAACACACTGAAGAACACACTGAAGAACACACTGAAGAACACACTGAAGAACACACTGAAGAACACACTGAAGAACACACTGAAGAACACACTGAAGGACACACTGAAGAACACACTGAAGAACACACTGAAGGACACACTGAAGGACACACTGAAGAACACACTGAAGAACACACTGAAGAACACACTGAAGAACACACTGAAGAACACACTGAAGAACACACTGAAGAACACACTGAAGAACACACTGAAGAACACACTGAAGAACACACTGAAGAACACACTGAAGAACACACTGAAGAACACACTGAAGGACACACTGAAGAACACACTGAAGAACACACTGAAGAACACACTGAAGAACACACTGAAGAACACACTGAAGAACACACTGAAGAACACACTGAAGGACACACTGAAGGACACACTGAAGAACACACTGAAGGACACACTGAAGAACACACTGAAGGACACACTGAAGGACACACTGAAGAACACACTGAAGAACACACTGAAGGACACACTGAAGGACACACTGAAGAACACACTGAAGGACACACTGAAGGACACACTGAAGGACACACTGAAGGACACACTGAAGGACACACTGAAGAACACACTGAAGGACACACTGAAGAACACACTGAAGAACACACTGAAGAACACACTGAAGAACACACTGAAGAACACACTGAAGAACACACTGAAGAACACACTGAAGGACACACTGAAGGACACACTGAAGAACACACTGAAGAACACACTGAAGAACACACTGAAGAACACACTGAAGGACACACTGAAGAACACACTGAAGAACACACTGAAGGACACACTGAAGAACACACTGAAGGACACACTGAAGAACACACTGAAGGACACACTGAAGGACACACTGAAGAACACACTGAAGAACACACTGAAGAACACACTGAAGAACACACTGAAGAACACACTGAAGAACACACTGAAGAACACACTGAAGAACACACTGAAGAACACACTGAAGAACACACTGAAGAACACACTGAAGGACACACTGAAGAACACACTGAAGAACACACTGAAGAACACACTGAAGAACACACTGAAGAACACACTGAAGAACACACTGAAGAACACACTGAAGAACACACTGAAGAACACACTGAAGAACACACTGAAGAACACACTGAAGGACACACTGAAGAACACACTGAAGGACACACTGAAGGACACACTGAAGAACACACTGAAGAACACACTGAAGAACACACTGAAGAACACACTGAAGAACACACTGAAGAACACACTGAAGAACACACTGAAGAACACACTGAAGGACACACTGAAGGACACACTGAAGAACACACTGAAGAACACACTGAAGAACACACTGAAGGACACACTGAAGAACACACTGAAGAACACACTGAAGAACACACTGAAGAACACACTGAAGAACACACTGAAGAACACACTGAAGGACACACTGAAGAACACACTGAAGAACACACTGAAGAACACACTGAAGAACACACTGAAGGACACACTGAAGGACACACTGAAGGACACACTGAAGGACACACTGAAGGACACACTGAAGAACACACTGAAGGACACACTGAAGGACACACTGAAGGACACACTGAAGAACACACTGAAGGACACACTGAAGAACACACTGAAGGACACACTGAAGAACACACTGAAGAACACACTGAAGAACACACTGAAGAACACACTGAAGAACACACTGAAGAACACACTGAAGAACACACTGAAGAACACACTGAAGAGAACACACTGAAGGACACACTGAAGGACACACTGAAGAGAACACACTGAAGAACACACTGAAGGACACACTGAAGGACACACTGAAGAACACACTGAAGGACACACTGAAGAACACACTGAAGAACACACTGAAGAACACACTGAAGAACACACTGAAGAACACACTGAAGAACACACTGAAGAACACACTGAAGAACACACTGAAGAACACACTGAAGAACACACTGAAGAACACACTGAAGGACACACTGAAGAACACACTGAAGGACACACTGAAGAACACACTGAAGGACACACTGAAGGACACACTGAAGAACACACTGAAGAACACACTGAAGAACACACTGAAGAACACACTGAAGAACACACTGAAGAACACACTGAAGAACACACTGAAGAACACACTGAAGGACACACTGAAGGACACACTGAAGAACACACTGAAGAACACACTGAAGAACACACTGAAGGACACACTGAAGAACACACTGAAGAACACACTGAAGAACACACTGAAGAACACACTGAAGAACACACTGAAGGACACACTGAAGAACACACTGAAGAACACACTGAAGAACACACTGAAGGACACACTGAAGAACACACTGAAGGACACACTGAAGGACACACTGAAGGACACACTGAAGGACACACTGAAGGACACACTGAAGAACACACTGAAGGACACACTGAAGGACACACTGAAGGACACACTGAAGAACACACTGAAGGACACACTGAAGAACACACTGAAGGACACACTGAAGAACACACTGAAGAACACACTGAAGAACACACTGAAGGACACACTGAAGAACACACTGAAGGACACACTGAAGAACACACTGAAGGACACACTGAAGGACACACTGAAGAACACACTGAAGAACACACTGAAGAACACACTGAAGAACACACTGAAGAACACACTGAAGGACACACTGAAGGACACACTGAAGAACACACTGAAGGACACACTGAAGGACACACTGAAGGACACACTGAAGGACACACTGAAGGACACACTGAAGGACACACTGAAGGACACACTGAAGGACACACTGAAGGACACACTGAAGAACACACTGAAGAACACACTGAAGGACACACTGAAGAACACACTGAAGAACACACTGAAGAACACACTGAAGAACACACTGAAGAACACACTGAAGGACACACTGAAGGACACACTGAAGAACACACTGAAGGACACACTGAAGGACACACTGAAGGACACACTGAAGGACACACTGAAGAACACACTGAAGAACACACTGAAGAACACACTGAAGAACACACTGAAGAACACACTGAAGAACACACTGAAGGACACACTGAAGAACACACTGAAGGACACACTGAAGAACACACTGAAGGACACACTGAAGGACACACTGAAGGACACACTGAAGGACACACTGAAGGACACACTGAAGGACACACTGAAGAACACACTGAAGGACACACTGAAGGACACACTGAAGGACACACTGAAGAACACACTGAAGGACACACTGAAGAACACACTGAAGGACACACTGAAGAACACACTGAAGAACACACTGAAGGACACACTGAAGGACACACTGAAGAACACACTGAAGGACACACTGAAGGACACACTGAAGAACACACTGAAGAACACACTGAAGAACACACTGAAGGACACACTGAAGAACACACTGAAGAACACACTGAAGAACACACTGAAGGACACACTGAAGAACACACTGAAGAACACACTGAAGAACACACTGAAGAACACACTGAAGAACACACTGAAGAACACACTGAAGAACACACTGAAGGACACACTGAAGGACACACTGAAGAACACACTGAAGGACACACTGAAGAACACACTGAAGGACACACTGAAGAACAAACTGAAGGACACACTGAAAAACACACTGAAGGACACACTGAAGGACACACTGAAGAACACACTGAAGAACACACTGAAGAACACACTGAAGAACACACTGAAGAACACACTGAAGAACACACTGAAGGACACACTGAAGGACACACTGAAGAACACACTGAAGAACACACTGAAGAACACACTGAAGGACACACTGAAGGACACACTGAAGGACACACTGAAGGACACACTGAAGGACACACTGAAGGACACACTGAAGAACACACTGAAGAGAACACACTGAAGAACACACTGAAGAACACACTGAAGAACACACTGAAGGACACACTGAAGAACACACTGAAGAGAACACACTGAAGAACACACTGAAGAACACACTGAAGGACACACTGAAGACACACTGAAGAACACCTGAAGGACACACTGAAGGACACACTGAAGGACACACTGAAGAACACACTGAAGAACACACTGAAGAACACACTGAAGAACACACTGAAGAACACACTGAAGAACACACTGAAGAACACACTGAAGAACACACTGAAGAACACACTGAAGGAACACACTGAAGAACACACTGAAGAACACACTGAAGAACACACTGAAGAACACACTGAAGAACACACTGAAGGACACACTGAAGAACACACTGAAGAACACACTGAAGAACACACTGAAGAACACACTGAAGAACACACTGAAGGACACACTGAAGGACACACTGAAGAACACACTGAAGAACACACTGAAGGAACACACTGAAGAACACACTGAAGAACACACTGAAGAACACACTGAAGGACACACTGAAGAACACACTGAAGGACACACTGAAGAACACACTGAAGGACACACTGAAGGACACACTGAAGAACACACTGAAGAACACACTGAAGAACACACTGAAGAACACACTGAAGAACACACTGAAGGACACACTGAAGGACACACTGAAGAACACACTGAAGGACACACTGAAGGACACACTGAAGAACACACTGAAGAACACACTGAAGGAACACACTGAAGAACACACTGAAGAACACACTGAAGAACACACTGAAGAACACACTGAAGAACACACTGAAGAACACACTGAAGAACACACTGAAGAACACACTGAAGAACACACTGAAGAACACACTGAAGGACACACTGAAGAACACACTGAAGAACACACTGAAGAACACACTGAAGAACACACTGAAGGACACACTGAAGGACACACTGAAGAACACACTGAAGGACACACTGAAGGACACACTGAAGAACACACTGAAGAACACACTGAAGGAACACACTGAAGAACACACTGAAGAACACACTGAAGAACACACTGAAGAACACACTGAAGGACACACTGAAGAACACACTGAAGAACACACTGAAGAACACACTGAAGGACACACTGAAGAACACACTGAAGAACACACTGAAGAACACACTGAAGAACACACTGAAGAACACACTGAAGGACACACTGAAGAACACACTGAAGAACACACTGAAGAGAACACACTGAAGAGAACACACTGAAGAGAACACACTGAAGAACACACTGAAGGACACACTGAAGAACACACTGAAGGACACACTGAAGGACACACTGAAGAACACACTGAAGAACACACTGAAGAACACACTGAAGAACACACTGAAGAACACACTGAAGGACACACTGAAGGACACACTGAAGAACACACTGAAGGACACACTGAAGGACACACTGAAGAACACACTGAAGAACACACTGAAGGAACACACTGAAGAACACACTGAAGAACACACTGAAGAACACACTGAAGAACACACTGAAGGACACACTGAAGAACACACTGAAGAACACACTGAAGAACACACTGAAGGACACACTGAAGAACACACTGAAGAACACACTGAAGAACACACTGAAGAACACACTGAAGAACACACTGAAGGACACACTGAAGAACACACTGAAGAACACACTGAAGGACACACTGAAGAACACACTGAAGAGAACACACTGAAGAGAACACACTGAAGGACACACTGAAGGACACACTGAAGAGAACACACTGAAGAACACACTGAAGAACACACTGAAGAGAACACACTGAAGAACACACTGAAGGACACACTGAAGGACACACTGAAGAACACACTGAAGGACACACTGAAGAACACACTGAAGAACACACTGAAGAACACACTGAAGAACACACTGAAGAACACACTGAAGGACACACTGAAGAACACACTGAAGAACACACTGAAGAACACACTGAAGAACACACTGAAGAACACACTGAAGAACACACTGAAGAACACACTGAAGAACACACTGAAGAGAACACACTGAAGGACACACTGAAGGACACACTGAAGAGAACACACTGAAGAACACACTGAAGGACACACTGAAGGACACACTGAAGAACACACTGAAGGACACACTGAAGAACACACTGAAGAACACACTGAAGAACACACTGAAGAACACACTGAAGAACACACTGAAGAACACACTGAAGAACACACTGAAGAACACACTGAAGAACACACTGAAGGACACACTGAAGAACACACTGAATAACACACTGAAGGACACACTGAAGGACACACTGAAGAACACACTGAAGAACACACTGAAGAACACACTGAAGAACACACTGAAGAACACACTGAAGAACACACTGAAGGACACACTGAAGAACACACTGAAGAACACACTGAAGAACACACTGAAGGACACACTGAAGGACACACTGAAGAACACACTGAAGGACACACTGAAGGACACACTGAAGAACACACTGAAGAACACACTGAAGAACACACTGAAGAACACACTGAAGGACACACTGAAGAACACACTGAAGAACACACTGAAGAACACACTGAAGAACACACTGAAGAACACACTGAAGAACACACTGAAGAACACACTGAAGAACACACTGAAGAACACACTGAAGAACACACTGAAGGACACACTGAAGGACACACTGAAGGACACACTGAAGGACACACTGAAGAACACACTGAAGAACACACTGAAGGACACACTGAAGGACACACTGAAGAACACACTGAAGGACACACTGAAGAACACACTGAAGAACACACTGAAGGACACACTGAAGAACACACTGAAGGACACACTGAAGAACACACTGAAGAACACACTGAAGAACACACTGAAGAACACACTGAAGAACACACTGAAGAACACACTGAAGGACACACTGAAGGACACACTGAAGGACACACTGAAGGACACACTGAAGAACACACTGAAGAACACACTGAAGGACACACTGAAGGACACACTGAAGAACACACTGAAGAACACACTGAAGGACACACTGAAGGACACACTGAAGAACACACTGAAGAACACACTGAAGGACACACTGAAGGACACACTGAAGGACACACTGAAGGACACACTGAAGGACACACTGAAGGACACACTGAAGAACACACTGAAGAACACACTGAAGAACACACTGAAGAACACACTGAAGAACACACTGAAGGACACACTGAAGGACACACTGAAGGACACACTGAAGGACACACTGAAGGACACACTGAAGAACACACTGAAGAACACACTGAAGGACACACTGAAGAACACACTGAAGAACACACTGAAGGACACACTGAAGGACACACTGAAGAACACACTGAAGGACACACTGAAGGACACACTGAAGAACACACTGAAGAACACACTGAAGGACACACTGAAGAACACACTGAAGAACACACTGAAGGACACACTGAAGAACACACTGAAGAACACACTGAAGAACACACTGAAGACACACTGAAGAACACACTGAAGAACACACTGAAGAACACACTGAAGAACACACTGAAGAACACACTGAAGAGAACACACTGAAGGACACACTGAAGGACACACTGAAGAACACACTGAAGAACACACTGAAGGACACACTGAAGAACACACTGAAGAACACACTGAAGAACACACTGAAGAGAACACACTGAAGGACACACTGAAGGACACACTGA